>NW_011499909.1:927004-1097063 GCF_000495115.2 Populus euphratica
AACTAGTTTTTTTCAGGACATTTATAACACCTGATTGCAGGAGAGATACAAGGGCAATCCTTCGACCTTTCAAGAACTCGATCTAAATTTATTGTTAGAGGCTACACCGTTTCGGAGATCTGATAGAAATTGAATTTATGATATCTCAAACACTACGACTGAGGATGTGCAAATGAGTTATGATCTATCAATACTTGATTTCTCACTATCAGGTTCGAACTCTCAATCTTATACTATCAAGACGATTGTATAAAAGTAAGTTGAAGCTCAAACGACCTAGTTTTGTGCTGAGATGGCACAACTTAAATTCAAGATTACCAAACTTAGATGATTGTATGAGAAGATGTTGTCAAACTTTAGTGGTAGATGTAGTTTTCCTCATCACCCACCTGGTTCTGGTGAAGATCCACCTTCGCCTCTTTCTTCTCCAACTTTTGTCTTTTAGATAAGTTGTATTCAAATTGATATTTTTTTAAAATTAGTAAAAAAAAATAAGTTTTTATTTTAGTTTTATTTCTTTTAACTTTAAAATGTCTTGTTTATTTTAATTTTTTAAAAAAAAACATGAAAGTTTTTTAAAAAATATTAAATATATTACTAATAGAATTATTGACAAACTAGTCCTTCGAAAAGTTTTAGAGAGTTAAAAAAAATCATATGATAGTGGCATTAAAGTTAAATATAAAATTAATGATGAATTAAGTCCATGGAAAAGTTCTATAGAATTTAAAAAAATTACAGGAATTGTCACTAACAATGTTATTTTTATTTGTAAGACAAATTTATCGCTGGTTGAATTATAAATGATTTTATTTTTTTGATGGTATATCATATTTGCTAATAAAATTATCAAAAAAATTAAATTACATCAGTAAATTTTTTTTTTTGTATTTTTATTATCTATAAAATCTTCAGTATCGATAGGATAAAAATTATCAACAATAAATTTTTTATGACCGGTTATCTTCCATGATGCTATGAATTACTGTTTCTCTAACCAAATCAAATGATAAATATCTACATATTATTCCGTCAATATTATATAAAAAATTATGGTTGTGAGTGCTCGGTCGAGTACGAGTGTGGAATTTCTTTTGGAAAGGACAGAAAATAAGTCCCCATCATATGTGACGAAGATGTCCTTAGCTTCTGGGTGATTAGACTCGGAACCAGTTTCTAGCCTGTGCGATTGCTAATCCTTTGACGATGGGTTTGGTCTTGTTCCCACATCGATCCCCCCCTCGTCTAATTGCTCTCTTTTTTCAATTAAATGTTTTCGTTAGAATCTAATAATCTGTTATTTCTTTTAACTTTAAAATGTCTTGTTTATTTTAATTTTTTAAAAAAAAACATGAAATACTTTACTAATGAAATTATTGATGAACTAGTCCCTCAAAAAGTTTTAAAGAATTAAAAAAAATTCACATGATGGTGGCATTAAAGTTATATATAGAATTACTGATGAATTAAGCCCATGAAAAATTTATAGAGAAATTAAAAAAATTATAAAGATTGTCACTAACAATGTTATTTTTGTTTGTAAAACAAATTCATCACCAGTAAATAATTTTAAATTATAAATAATTTTATTTTATTGGTGGTATATCATATTTGCTAATAAAATTATCAAAAAAATTAAATTACACCAGTAATTTTTTTTGTGTGTATTTTTATTATCTATAAAATCTTTTTCAGTATCGATAGGATAAAAACAATAATTTTTTTATGACCGGTTATCTTCCATGATGCTATCAATTACTGTTTCTCTAACAAAATCAAATGATAAATATCTACATATTATTCCGTCAATACAATAATGCAAAGCAATGTAAAAATGTTAAAATAAAACTTAGAATTAATTTATTGTTCAACAAAATAAGGTAACTAGTGATTCAAATTTAAAATCTTTTATTTTTTATATTTATTAAGAATTTGATGAGGTTTATATATATAGGCTTCTGAATGATTAGACTCGGAATCAGTTTCTAGCCTGCGCGCTTGCTAATCCTTCGATGATGGGCTTGGTCTTGTTCCAACATCGACCCCCTCTCGTCTAATTGCTTCTCCTCTAAGTATCTGCCTTTACTCTCTTTTTTCAATTAAATGTTTTCGTTAAATGTAGTTTTTTTAAAAAAAATTGGATATATTTTATGTATTTGTTTTGTTTATACTTAGATTTTTTTATATTTTATTTTTAGCATAGTCGTCAAAATTATTAAATTTTTTCTCACATGTACCTTACTATCACTAGGTCTAATATACAATTTGACATGATTTTTCTAGCTAAATTAAGTTCTTTAAAAAGCACATACCCAACTTTAATTCAATTTAAATTTTCTTCTTTAGGAATTAATAATCCTATTTTGTATGTTAGATTTGCTTTTATATATCAATTTTTTTAATATGTTAATTTTATTTTTATATGTTAGTGTGGTTGACATGTAAAAAATTATACCTTGTTATATTAGTTTTGGCCCTCCTTGTTAAATAATCCTAGCTCTACCCCTGTGACCACTTACATCTTTTTGGAAATGTAAGTTAGGCTTCTTATAATACAATTGAATATCTAACCTAGCCTTTACAGTGTCCTTGCTTCTATCAGGACAATCCATTATTGTATAAAAAATATTGGTATAAAATTATTTCTCCGTCCAAGTTATTAAAAAAAAAAAACCTTTTCAATTTAATTACTTTTCTTTACCATTTTTCTGTCTTTTTTCTCTAGAATCCTAACAAAAAAAAAAATACAATAATTGGATATACTTTATGAATTTGTTTTGTTTATATTTAGATTTTTTTATATTTTATTTTTAGCATATTCATCAAAATTATTAAATTTTTTCTTACATGTACCTTACTATCATTAGGTCTAATATATAATTTGACATAATATTTCTAGCTAAATTAAGTTTTTTTAAAAGTATATACCCAGCTTTAATTCAATTTAAATTTTCTTTTTTGGAAACCAATAATCTCATTTTTTATGTTAGATTTACTTTAATATATCAATTTTTTTAATATGTTAATTTTATTTTTATAGGTTAATGTAATTTACAAATAAAAAATTATACTGTGTTATATTAGTTTTGACCCTCCTCTTAAATAATCCCAGCGCCATGTCCGTATATAAAGAAACCCAAGAATTGCGTGAAGGAATCATGTTTTCTTCTGTCCTTTTTCTCCATGAACATCAATTATTTTCTTGAGTTTCAAGAGAAGGTTTACGATACCTATCCTTTGAGTTCAGCTCGGTAGTGAATTATTTAGTCACTTAAGCACCAAGACTTGTTAGAGCCTAGGTGCTTAAGCAAAATAAGACACCGTGGCCTTGGAAAGTGATTTTTTTAAAAAGAATTGTTTTGACCTTCTCATATTTGATTATATTATAAGAAACTGATAAATAAAATTCACTTTTTGATAAAAAAAAATATAAATTTTAGATGAAGAAACGAGTTTTTTTTTGTTTAAAAGATTGAAAAATACCTAGAATGCAAAAACTAAAGTGATATATACACATATATAAATACTTTAATTTAGATAATATTGCTAGAAAAAACTTTTGAATACAAAACATGCTATATTATACAAAAAAATCATATATTTTACATTATATAAATTGTGTTGTAAAATTAAGATACTGTAAAAATAAAATTTACTTTCAATGTTCTCCGAACACTAAAAAATAACTATATTTAAAATATTTATATCATATGTCCAGTTACATTTTATAAAATAAACTATATATAAATATATAATAATAAATTTTTTTCATCATTATACTTTTTATATCTCATTATTTTCTTGTAAGTTGTCAAATAGTTACATTTAATATTCTATGTATATTAGATAAACTTCAAAAACAAAATTAAAATATTAGTAAATAATTTTTCAATTTATTTTTTATGGCACTATAGAACTTTAAAAAATAATTCATTTTCTAAAAAGAAAATACTTCTAACAAACAAATGAGGCCAATGTTTATTGTAAAATATATAATTATCTATATTAAGTAAATTATAAAAAAAAAATTGAGTATATAAAAATATGAAACTCATTTAACTTATTATACCAAATGGTCTAATATCATGTTATTATATAATGATTTTACAGATTAAAATTTTGCGAAACTTATCTCGTGTTATCCATTAAGATCTACTAAATTATATAATTTTTAAATTTCTATATTATTTGTAAAGCAACATCGGTTTTAATAATTTGTTAGGTAGGTTTTATGTTATGACTCATTCAAGAAAACAATAGGAACGTTAACGAATGAGTTTGTTATGAGTTATATTTTCCTCAATTCTCGTCCCATAAAATATCATAAAAAAATATTTGTTCTTAAAAAAACAATTATTATAAGAGAAAAAAGATACCTACAAAGTATTCCTTTTCATATCACACATTTAAACTATATCATTTTTTTTTCTTAGTGTTAGCCCACAGTCTTAGATGTTATAATTTAGAATTTTATTTTGCTTTGCATTTGAGAGGATATATGGAATTTCATACTCACGAAAGACATGCAATGTCTGTGTGCCAATAAAACTAATGGCGTAAAAAACTTCAGTAAAAGCTCGAACATATGTTAACAAGGATAATACCACTAAAGTACAAGGATGAAATTCACTCAAGGGTGGCGCTATTGGCAAGCCCTTTGCGCCTCCTCAGTACCGAGTATTGACACCGCCTCCGTCAATTTCTAAAATAATCCTCCACTCCTAAAACTTGTAAAAGAAGTCTGATATATTTGCAATAGTGCCCATCACCTTCAGCATTGCCCATCCTTACCAGCGTACATTCCGATAATGGCAGATGCGAGAACACAGTTCCCTCACAAACTCAATTACCCAGAAAGGGGCAATCATCCTTTGCAAACCCTAATTGTGGGGGCAAGGTAGGGGATAATTTTGGGAATGAAAGGGACAAGGCTGTGCCATGCCAAAAGACACAAAGGGTTGAGCACCACCATTCACTAAATAAATATAAGTTCGGGGGGTCGTCATTGTCATTAAACCCCATACATATAAACAAAAGCTCTGTAACAATACAACGATTTGTAACAACTGAGGACACAATTACACGCCCACGGCAGCTTTCATCTCAGCTCTCTGGTCCGAGTTCCAGGCTCCAGCATCCTTTATTGATTGGCTGCAGCATCCTTTATTGACTGGCTCCATCAATAGTATTTAATACTTCTTGCTCCTTCCCTGGACAGTCTGGTAGTTCCATAATGTCATCACCATCGGTTTCTTTTCTATGCCTCTATGCCTTTTGGGATTCATCCTTTGGCTCTTCGGCAATTGGGTCATTGACCGCATCAGAAACCAGGTCTGGTTGCTCAATAGCATTATCAATTTCTTCACTACAACCTTCTGAATTTTCGTCCATCTTTTCCTCCTCCGCTTGCCGTTGTAGTGATTCTATTACACCCATCAACTCCCGGTTCACCTACCAAGAAAATTTACGAAGTTCTCAAAAGGACACTTTGTATCTCCCGCTAATACTATTAGAAAACAATTTTCAAAAATAATGCAAAACAAAGGATCCCACAGTTTTGGCACAGGAATGTTGCTCCATGTTAAAATGCATGTGTTACCTGTGGGCTCTGAAGAAAGTCAGCTATGTCAATGATACAAGATGGACATTTCATAACATTCTTTTGCACTCTTAGTGTCCGTCTGCCCTGACCTCTCTGCCTAGTGAAACTTTGGCCAGCAAAGGCACCCTCTAGACATGCTTTGCAGAAATTATGCGCGCATGGAGTAGTAATTGGATAAAACATCACCTTCCGACAGATTTGACAACTAAACTCTGCTTGATGAACAACCCAGAAGCAAAAGAAATTTCCATTAATCCATTGGTATTGGTCACAAACACAAATCATGGTCAAAAGGCATTTCATAGAGACTACATGTTTAGAAGTGTGGAGATTAAAGGCTTTCAAGTCGGGTTTAATTAGGTACCATACCTTTCAAAAGTTTCTCTCTCACCGATACATTCTGCCTTTGCCGCTTAATTGTCCTTATCACTTTGCTATCTTCTGGATCTCCACTATCAGCAACTCTTTTTTTACTGACTGGCGGAGGCTTTTTCCACAGCCAGCAACTTTTTTCCTCCTGAAAAGCAAAAATTCACAACTTGTGACATTTTAAAATGGATTAGCTCACTGCTACAATGGCCCATTGAAGTAAAAGAGTTGAACTCACATCATAGTCCCAGGATGGGGACCCCTTCCTTTCAGTTATATCAATTGCATTCTTTAGCTCCTTGATGACAGGAATGGGCCTTGGACGGTCCCCTTGAACATCGCTGCAATTTGATTTTCATCGAGCTAAGTCAGAGAGAGGGGAGGGGGAGAGGGGGTGGAGACATGGAGGAGTGGAGGCGGCAGAACATACCTGGTCCATGGGGCAGGCTCGTTGTCACATCTGACAAAAAGATACCTACAAACTTTAAAGCCCTACAATGAAAAAGCAGATAGTAAACACATTAATCAAGAACAAAAGCCAATCAGTTCCCTTAAATGCATTTGAAGATTGTAATTGGGAATTTACCTGTATTCCATTCTTACGCCAACACTTCTCAATTCGATAAACCCCATCATATCGTACACCTGTTTCTGGGGCATAAGATGATCGCTTCTCTTTGTGAGACCTGATGGCAAACAGGGAAAGTTCACATTGACATTCAAATAAAAAAAAAGAATTAAAAACATCCATTCTCAGATAACCTACATAATTCATGACTGAAAAAAGAAAATTTATCAAAGCATAAAGTAGGGCATCACGTAGCAAAGACCAATTAATACACACTGTCCTGGGAGGGCTGTGAGGGCTACATATGGAGACCAAACAGACAATACTACCAAATATTACAAACAATAATGACATATTTTAACAAAATGAAAGTTTCTCATGTCATGTGGCAGGGTGCGGTGCTCAATACCAATTAATAAATATGCAATTCCACAACACCAACACTATTAATTCCTTGATTTATGATGATAAAAAAGAAATAAAACAGCAGCACCAGCTGAACTCTAAGACACCATTTGGCATTAGGAAAAAAAAAATCTCTGTGTTAATTGTGTACAAGTGTATTGATCTCACATTGAAATGAGAACCTTTTTCCGCACTCATACATGATTTATATTTTTAGAAAGCCCTTGACACAACTTAAATAAACAATAGAAAATATAAGGTCACATCAAAGGTGCCTAGGCGCAATCCACACTAATAGATCATCGCATCACTTATTAGTGCAACTCACCTAACGACTCTTACGGGATAGCCCTTTAGGCAGCTTACTCGTAAGGCCTCATTCATCTTGTCAAACTTCTGATCAAAAGATTGATCCTTGTTTGTACGTTTATTGCCGCTCAGGTCCCTTCCTCCACTGCCAACCACAAATTAAAAGGTTAAAACGATCTATTTTGAAAATGAAAAAAAATAAAATAAGCAACCACTCAATTTGACATTTTTGTTAAACAAAAATACTCATGACTAGTGAAAAATTCATACTATGCCCAACAATTTCAACTCATATCAGTGCTTTAGCATGCCAAATACAACAGAGCACCACAATGCATTCCTTCATGTCACACTTTAAGTACATTAGTTGAGTATTTATAGCTAGATCAACCCAAATCAAAAAACTTACAGAGTCTGACATTTTTTTTAAACAAAAATACTCATGACTAGTGAAAAGGCCATGATAAAGAACACTAATGCAAAGATACAGACATAAGACAGCATACCTCCCAGTGTAAAGGAACCATTCACCATGATCCTCGTCGTCTATATAACCTCCAGAGAGAGCCACTGACTGTGAACCATGAGTAGACTGACCAGCAATTCCTGCAACATGGGGGAGATGGGCACCCCATTGCCTACATGCCAGCCTATCCTCCCATATCTCTCCCACCAAAACGCCCATATTTCTTTCTGGGTCGTTCTCAGCAGGAATTGGACCAAAGTGATCAGGAGGAACTGTGACAAAGATCTTCCCGCTACAAGCATTAGCCTTGCCAGCTCTCTTAGCACGCTCAGTTGTGTATGCTTTGTCCGGCCTGTTTTGGTTGTGGACAAAATGATATACCTTCGCAGCACCCCCAGCATTGCTGGATCTTGACATCCTTGCCATACGTATGGCAATAACAAGTGTGGAATTGATGCGAGGTTGGCTTGCCATATTGGGTGGGATTTGTACACGGCAATATGCACAAGTACGTTTGCCTTGTCCAATCCATCTCTGGAAGCACTTCAGGCAAAAGTTGTGACCACATGGTGTCTGAAACAAGAGAAGAAATAAAAGAAATCATAAACATTTGTCAATCCAAGAAAATCAATTAGCAAAATCTTGCTTTATTCAGCCTTGTATTAGTAGGCACGTTGAGTTATATGAAGTTTCTCCATCCGTAAACTAACAATGGATGAAATAAGGGGAAGCGGCATGAATAAAAAAACTGAATTAAATAATAACTGCAGAAATTCAGTGAAGGGATGAGGCATTAAGAATCTAGGCATGCTAAAAAGCATGTTAGATCAATTTAACCAATAAACGAATTCAGGTTTTCCCATAAAAACAACATAAACTCCATAGTTAGTCAAATGCCACTTCAAATCCACATAAGTAAGAGTCGGTGATTAATCTCTAGAGACTATTCACCGTAAGTGACCTTAATCCAAAGAAAGTCCAAAAATAAAGTCAAAGCTACAGAGTGAGATGATCATAGCAATCTTTTTTCAGTATCTGGTCACAACTGCAAACGACTCTTTTTTCACCCTTTAACCCCCGAGAAAGGTACTTTATTTCAATAACACAAACAACAGCATCCAAGGACACTACCTTCAACTTTTCAAAAAAAAAAAAACCCTCGAAACCTTTACTAAAAAAAAAAAAAAAAAACCCTCGAAACCTTTACTACTAAAACAGGCCAGATAAATTACACAGTTTCGAGCAATTTTTTTTTCTAAATCAGTTTATTTTTTAAGAGAAAACTAAAATCAGTTCAAAAAAAGAACGCGTCTATAAAAATAAAATTCAAGTTGCGCAATAATAAGATTGTGAATAGATCTCACATACCGTAACAGGTCTATCCAGCATTTGCATACAGAAAGAGCAAGCTAGCTCCTTGTCAAGTATATCAAGCACATCATTCTTCTCTTTCTTTTCATCTCCGTCCGATGGCGACGGACCTTCGGCGGCGCCACTCAAAAGCTTCTGCCGTTTCTTTGCCTTCTCCTTCTCGGTCAAGGATTTATCGTTCTCGATCTTCCGGATCGAGGCGATGAGTTCTCCGGCCCCCTCCGATCTTCCGGCGGCGACAGCGGAAGTGGAAGGCGGGTTTATCATGGAGCAGTCAGGGCACTCCCATTGGAGCGTATCTGCTAACTCCTGAGGTGGAGAGACGAGACACGTGGCGTGCCAGGGGGTGGCACATGTTTTGCAATTGAGGGTTTCTTCATTTGGTGGCTTGTTTTTGCAGGCCATGCAAACGCCGGCTCCGTCGCATGGTAGCTCCATTTTGTTCAAAAGCAACGGCGTCGTAACTGTCTGGTCTTTTTTTTTCCCTGGATTTTAATACTGTTGATTTTCGAAAAGGAAGTAGTTGGGTGGGTATTTATAGGTAAAAAGGTGGGGTCCAATTAGGGAGAGAGTGGGGTCTCTCTGCTTTTGGATTTTGGATTTTCGTGGATTTGTTGTGTTGATTTTTGGGGATTGTGTTTTGAATTTTGGACTTTCCTTTTTTGCTTTGTTTTTTTCACGCTCCTCAGGATACCCTTCCATATATAGCTAACACGGATAGCAAATACTGTAAGGAAATTTACAACCCAGATGGAACGTTTTTTTTTTTTTAAATAACTCTGGTCCGAACAGAAATCACGTTTACATCATATACATTATTTATCGAAACATTTACATTTCTTTTCTTGCTTTATGCACAGTTTGTTTATGTGTTCGAAGCGTATTTGGATGAATTTTAAAATAGTATTTAACTTGAAATAATATGTAATGTTTTTAAAGATTTTATTGTGTTTATATTAAAATATAAAAAAATCATTTTAATTTGTTTAAAAAAACTTTTAAAAAATATCATTTATCACATTACAAAGCAAGAGTGGAGGGAGAGTCTTGAAATATTGTTATTGACAAGTGAATCACTTTTAGTATGTATATTCTATTGTGTTCTAGAATATTTTTTAAAAATGTTTTTTATTTAATAAATATATTAAAATAGTATTTTTAATCTTATGCCAAATATATTTTTGAAACATATTTAATTTATTTTTTTACTCCCGTTCGAGATTTGTGATTGCTCCTTGCAATACATATACTTTTTAGATATCAATTTTTTTATTTTTTTATAGATATAATAATGTCTTGATTGTTAGATCAACATTTTATTTTTTACTTAAAAAATTTTAAAATAATTTTTTATTGATTTGAATTTTTGTTATTTATGATTGAGTATTTTTTTCATTTGATGACCGTTTTTAAAATAATTGTTGTGATGATTATAAAAAAATTTAATTTTTTTATTTATCCACTGCCTAAAAGTTTTCAAAATGACAATTGTGAAAATTAAAAATCCCTTATTTATGATCAGATTTTTTCCAAAATCACCATTTGATGGCTGTGAAATCTTTTTTTTAAAAAAAAAACTGTCATTTACAGCTGCATATTTTTTGTAGTCTGAAAGCTTTTCAAAATGATTGTTATGATGTTTGTGAGATTTTTAAAATCCATTACTTATGACTGGGATTTTTTCGTTGCATCGCAATCTTCAAAATGGTAACTGTGACAAGCGTGAAAATCTTAAAATTCATTATTTATGGCTAGATATTTTTTTCATTGCCTCAAAGTTTTTCAAGACAAATATTATTGACACCCACGCATGCTACGATTATAGTATTAAAAGCAAGATTTTGAAAAAAATGTTGTTGATAGTTGAATATTTACTGTATGAATTAAATGGTTCGCTAATTTCTTGCCTGTCAAGGAGTTTTAAATTAAAACTATTATATTGATTCGCTCTTCTATATTAATAATTTTTTTATTTTAAGTATAAAAAACATATATAATATTTTAAGTATTATGGATATGCTAACTAAATCTAATAGTCTAGTCTTGGGTTTATTTTGATGGCCAAACCCAATGAATATTGAGATAATTATCAAGCCAAATTTTGAGTCTAATTACAATTTTAAACTCAATAACATTGGATATGACGGTCAAGCCAAGTCCATTAAAAAAAAACTTAGGTCCGATTGCCTAGTTAGATCCAATGGTGTTGGGTTTGATTGGGAGTATAATGAAATTATTCGACCCTCATAAATGATTTGTTTTATTTTACTGATGAATACCAAAAAAATAATTTTAACAAATTAATATAATTTTTAAAAATAATATTAATACTAAATAATAAAAAAAAAACTTGATTTTGCTTTCCTTCCTTCCTTCTAGTAAATATAACTTTTGGGTCGATGAGGTTTGAAATGAGATCAACTTCTCCCTTTTACTAAATTAGATAATACAACCTTCTTCTAAAGCATGAACAAGATTTTGAGTTGTTTTGTCAAACAAAATATTCTATTATCAAGTAGAGAAAAAAACTATTTGGTTAGTTATTAGTAAAGAAACTTTCAGATCAGTTAGATTAAGTAAAGCAGGTAATCGTTACAAGGGTTTATTCATGAAAATTAGTTTTGCAAGCCAAACCTAATAGCTCTGAAAAGAAAATTTAGATTTGGATGCCTAATCAAAAACACTATATAGGTACTATGTATATATATTCATTGCACTGTAAACTACATTATAAACATTAAGTGTTTATATCATGTACCACATTGTAATATCATTAAAAAACATTATATTTTTTATATTTTTATCTAGGACATGTAAGGTTTGGCTAGACAACCAGACCTAATGTTATTGAGTCCGGCTACCCATCTACATCCAATGCCTAACTACACCCAGTAATGTTGGGTTCAGCTACCAAGTATGATTCAATAATTTTTTGAATAAAAAAAAATTAACATTCTTTGTTGCCATAGTATCGTTATTGGTGCAAATACTTTATATTTATAATATACTCCATGCTGTAGTGAATCTATATATATATATATCATGTACATAATATTTTTTCCATTCATTTTTAAATATAATGTAATTATTTACATGTAAAGCATGTTTAAATTGCCTATAATTCTTCAAATCGATCATTGTGATGATTGTAAAATTTATTTATTTTATTAGTTATAATTGGATACTTTTCCTTCACCCTGGAGTTTTTAAAATGACAATTGTAACGTTTGTAAATTTATAAATCTATTATTTATGGTTTTGTTTTTTATATATATTGCCTGGAAGTTTTAAAAATGTTCATTGTGATGAATGTGAAATTTTAAAATATGATATTTATGATCGGATTTTTTTTTTTTGTTGTCTCACAGTTTTCAAAATGATTGTTGCGAGGATTGTGAATGATTTAAGGTTAATTTATAAAGCAAGAAAAGAAGGCAGCAATGTTATTGACATGTTTTCTGGCATCATAATTTTTTCAAGTCTAGGACAAGAAAAATAAAATTTTCATTTAATAATATAAATTAAAAAAATACATGAGATGACAAATCTTAAACAAAATGTTAATTAAAGAGTAGAATGAGAAGTTGATGTTCATCGTAAAAATTGAAAAAATAGATGTATATATAAATATTTGATAATGTGTATGAGCATCTTTTATTTTTTTTATTTAATCATGTGACGACTAGAATAAATAGTTAATTTGAGTTCACTCAATTAATTTATCAACTATAATACGAGATTAAAATAAATAAATAAATAAATAAAATAACTTAAAAAATAATTAAATTTACATAAATAAATAAATGAATAACATGAGTTGTCAATTAACTCGGTTAACTTAACTAAATATTGATAGCCCTGTAAAAAATAAACGTATAAAAAAATAAAAAGCTTAAGGTCTAATTACCTAATGTCAAATGATGATTTTTTTAAAAAACCATTGAAATAAATTCAAAATAGTCGAGATTGACTTAACTAACATAAAACTCGAGATAACCTTGTGGAAATGAAAGCAAAAAAAATCAAAAAGCTCAAGATTTAATAATTCAATGTCAAGTGATGAAATTAAAAAAAAACATTTTAAAAAACAAAGTTAAATTGAGCTAATTTTTTAAACTAGTTACTCAGATTATGAGATCATGATGATCATGTAGAGTGCAAAAATAAAAGAAATACATAAAAAAATTCTTGATCATCAAAAGTTTAAAAAATAGAAATTAAAACGAAGAAAACCAAATTTAATATAAAAAACTAATAAAAAAATAAGGAGGTATTAAACTAAAAATTAAATTAGAATAAAAAATGAAATGAGAACTATAATTTGATAAAAAAAATAAATAAAATAAAATATCAAGTGATAAAATTGAAGAAAATCAAGAGAATGACAAAAAAACACAATTAAAAAAATAAAAATTAAAGCAAAATTAAATTAAATAAATTAAATTAAATATTAAGAGAAAAGTTAAAAAAAAATGAATAAACAAACATGCACCGTAATTAACGACCAATCAAGGGACAGAGGACCCCGATTGAAAATATAAATAAATGAAAGCACATCCCTCAGTATTGGCTAATCCAGCACAGGTTTCAAGGGTATGTGAGAGGAAAGAGAGTGGAGAAAAAAAACTCAATACTGCTAAGCCACCTTGAATTTCACTATGCGTGCCACCCATTAATTATGCCACTATTAAACGCTATGGACGACACGACAATTAGATTTTTTTTTGCCATTGCAAACTGCTGCATGCATCACCTTTTTTATTGTTATTTTTATTTGCTAAAATCCTGATTTGCTCAAATGCAAATAGACTATAGAAAAAACTATAATGAAAAGATAAAAATATATACTAACTCCTTCTTTATTATTCTTGATTTGAAGGGCAATGACGGTTTTTTAAAAGGAAATTACTCAAAAGCCTCTCTTAATCTTTTTTTTTTGGTTTTTTAAGGGTATTTATGTTATTCAACTGTGAAAAAAAAGTTAATAAACCATTGCAGTCCCGATTAATATTGCAATTACAAATAAATTCTCTCTAAAACATCATTTTACCCTTTAACATAGGCTATTTAATTTCTGCAATGAAAAGTAAAGATATTAGTGTACCATAGCAATATATGATAGAATAAGTCTAGCCATATAATAAAACACTCATTTTTTAAAAAACAAGACTACACGATGTTTAACTTGTTAATATAGTAGTAGGATAACTTATTTTTGGTTGTGGCGTAAAATTTAACTTGATAGTACTATGTGGTATATAAAATTCATGGTAATTGAAATATTCATATTATAGCATATATCCTAACTAGTTGTTGAATATTCAATTGCCACACATACACTCTTTAATCCTGGATTCAATGATATCTTTGATTTACATGGTGATCTAGTCAAATTAAAACTTCGAGCGTGTTTAATATCATGGTAGTTGTGATTTAAAAAAAAATATTTTATAAAAAAATATTTTTAGTTGAGTGTGGTCTGAAAAAATATATATTTGATTAAAATTGTAATTGAAATTGAAATTGAGGTTGACTAAAAAATAGTTTAATGTATTTATTTAGAAATGCTTTTTAAATTGAGGTTATGAAATAACTAAAAAAGACATATATTAATATTGTTGGTTTTTAATTGAAATATTATACATTTAATTACTATTATTACATCATAAAATAAAATAATACTTTTTATAAAATATTTTTTATTGTTCCATTAAACTATTTGCAATTCCATCACGTATGATATCCACCCGACAAGAACTATATTTTCCATAGCTTCTTAATATGCAAAGTGTACAACAATATCAAGTAAAATATCATCATAAATAGAATTGAGATGCAAATGTTACGTTATCATTCGATCTCCTTATAATAATTATATAGTGTCATTGAATAATGTTAAACACTATTTTTCAAATAAAATACAATATTTGAGAATTGTTTTGGATTTTTTTATTATGCTGGGTTGAACCTAAACACTGGGCATTTAGGTTTGGGCTGGACCCGATCCTGTCATGAATAGTAAAGATGTTTTCCTTTGTTCATATGAATAATGAAGTATGCAAAAGATAAAGGGAAAGGGGAGGGGAAAAGCAGTGATTGGTGGTGGAAACGATGAAGGTTGACAATGAGTTTGGGGAACTGCTCTTCATTGTGCTATATTGTACTCTATTTTAGTTCTTTTTCTTTGGACATTGGAGAATGTAGAAGATGAAAGAGAAGGACAAGAAGAAGGGGAAGGGTAGTGGTTGGTGGTGGAAACGATGAAGGCTGGTAGTGAGCTGAGAGAGTTGCTATCCACTATGCTTTGTTTTTGTTCTTCTTCTTTAAATGATGGAGAATGTAGTGGATGAAAAAAGAAGAACAAGAGGAAGGGGAAGGGGAAAGGAAGTAACTGGCGGTGAAAACGATGGAGGGCAGTGGTAAACTGCTCTTTACTATCCTCATGCAACGCAAACAATGAAGAGTGAATTAATTCACCTTTTCACTGTTCACATGAACAGTGGAGAATGTAGAAGATGAAGGAGAAGGATAATGAGAAGGGGAAGAGCACTAGCTGGCGATGACAGAGGGTGGTTGTAAGCTGCTCTTCATTGTTCATATGTAACGTGAATAGTGGAGAATGCAAAAGACAAAGAAAAAAAAAAATGAGAAGGAGAAAGGAAAGGGAAAGAGGAAGAGGAGAGTAGTGGCTGGCTGTGAAAACGGTGGAGGGCAGTTGTGAGTTGCTCTCCACTATTCACATGCAACATGAACAATGAAGAATGCAAAAGATGAAAAAGAAAGGGAACGGGAAAGGGAAGAGTAATGGCTATTCCATCACGATGGAGGGCGTTGGTGAGTTGAGAGACTGCTCTCTACTGTGCTCTGTTTTTGTTCTTCTTCTTCAACGCCTCTATTTACTGTGTTTATAAATAAAGTTTACAACTCAGTACAAAAGGCAACTTGAAGTTGCTTTTGATTGTCTTGTGGTTACACTAATTGTTAATGGGTCTCCCAACAATAATATGTGTTTATATTGTTACCAGACATATGACAATGATGTTTTTATATAAACGTAGCCACAGTCGCAATACAAAACACGTACTTTATTAGCTTAGAAATTCTAGGTTTTAAAATATTATTTTTACCTATATTAGATCGACTAAAATTTTAAAATTCATCGTGTTTAATTAAGTATTGTTTGATTATTTAAAAAAAAATATTTACATCACTATATAAATTAACTGGTTACCACATGCATAGCTTGCGTTGGTGATTTAAAATACCATTATTTATGGGAAAATATTATTTGTAGGTAAATTATACTAAAAATTTATTTATTTTTATGTTTTAAAAGTGATTTTGAAAGAAATATTTATTATTTATTTATTTTATTTTAAATTAATTTTTTAATATTTTCATATCGTTTTGATACACTAATGTTAAGTATAATTTTTTTAAAATAAAAAATTTTATTTTAATTAATTTTTAAATAAAAATACTTAAAAAATAAATATTATAGTATTATAAACTCCCTCTTAAATTGCCTAAAAGTTCTAGAATGGCCATTTTGACGTTCGTGGATTTTAACAATCTCCTATTTATGGTTGAATATTAATGGGTAAAAAAAGAAAATATCAACCTAACTTTTGGTCGCACCATACAGACACGTAATCAATCACCCTAACATGTGACCATCAATCGAACCTGTTGGAAAATGTTTAAGAGTATGTGAATTGTTATTTTTTAAAATATTTTTTAATTTAAAATATATTTAAAAAATATACATATCTTTTTAAATTACAGGCTGATCTAAAATGGCGTAACCAATGCAATCCATGTTGCAGGCTGATCTGAGATTATGTTTGATACTGATACAAGTGAATGTCTGATACTGCGGTAGTAGTTGATTTTTAAATAATTTTTTATGTTAAAATATATATTAATAATATTTTTTATTTTTTAAAAATTATTTTTAACATCAGCACATCAAAACAATCTAAAACGTACAAATTATATTAAATTTTAATAAAAATAAAAAATAAAAAAAATTTAAATTTTTTAAAAACATACATTCAACAGTCTTTCTAGACACTGCCTAAAGCAAGCCACCCATAGCCCTATCATGACCCTGATATTATTTCTCGATGCAAGTGTAATAGTTTGCCGTCATCAACATAGGCATCTGCCTCTAGCTTCCACGTCACGAGTTAACTTTACGGTGATAAAAAAAATAAAGCAAATAGCCTAGTATAAATAGGGCAGAGGCTAACACCTTGCATTACTTTTCCTTTTCCTGCTCCACGCACGCTTCCTCTTGTTGCTCTTGCTAACTTCAACGTGACAATGAAACTCAAAAATCAATTAAATCAAGAAAAAAAAAAAATAATTATAAAAAAAATTAATTTGAATTTTTTTGAAAATCAACCTATTTGATTTAATTTTAGTTTTATAAGTTTGAAATAAAAAAACAAACCGAATTAAAAAAAAACCAAGTTAAATTGAAAAAAAACCGAGCCAAACAGAAACCAAACCCATTAAAAATTACAAAAATAATCCTAGTAAATAATAAAGTATTTGGTTTTTAATATAAAATAACCAAATTGAACTGATTTTTGTTCTAAAATAACCGAATCAAAACTGATCAGTTTGAACTGGTTTTGATTTTTTAAAAAAAATTAATTTGATTATTTTTTTAATAAAAACAGAACTAAAATAAAAATTATTATTCATAATCTCCCATACCAATCAGTAGCTTATTTTACATAAAAGCTGATCCATACACTTCTTTAGCCCAAGATCATAGTCGTGAAAAATTGGAAAGTTAAAGTCGGTTTGGTATTGCTTTTCAAAAGTATTTTTAAAAAAATTAATTTTTTAAAATTAATATGTTTTTAATGTACTGATCTTAAAAATTAGTTTATAAAATAAAATATATTATTAATATATTTTTTAAGTAAAAAATATTTTAAAAAATAATCATAATTATATTCTTAAATACGCTCTAAAAAATTTATGATGTATAGCCGGGTAGTATTATATTTTCCACAGGGCTTTTTTAAGAAAGCTATTACTTGGATAAGAGGCATCCACTATATCGCAAGCTAAGTCTTCAAATAATGATAAACTTAGTAAATTTAGGTTAATATTACTTGCATGTAAATTGAGATACGAGGTTGCAAAAAAAAAATAAAAAAAATATGAAGTTTAAGATTTAGTATTAGGTAATAGAATTGAAAAGATTGATCATAACTCAAAAAAATTAAAAGTAATATCAAAGAAAAAAATATAAGTTAATCTAGATTAATTTATCTAATCTCCTCCTCGAGATTATAATAAAAAAATAAATTTAAAAAAAAACCTAACAAAAAAAATACTAAAGCTAAAAAAAAAACACTGAAAAATTTCTTTAATTTAAATTAACTTAACTAACCCTCACTTGAAAAAACTAGTTTGTATATATATATTTCTTAATAGTCTCCTAAGTTTTCATAGAAAAATTTAAACAGTGTTTGGGTAACAAATGTTGTGTTTTGAGAATTGATTAAATTTCACATCCACTAGAACCTTTTCGGTTCGTTCAGTCAGGCCTTTGAGGTTTTCTTTTACCTGAAACACTAGTTCGTCTGGTCTGGGCTTTGGAGAACACACACCTTTAAAGTCCAACCACGTGTAAAATTGCACCCAGTCCATTAACAAAATCGAAATGGGTTTGCATTAACCAGCATACCGAACACCCCGCTTTAGGAAACCACTGCTGACCAATATAATATCCCTGTAAAGTGTAAACCCTAGCGAGAAAATTGTGTAAAAAAAAAAACCAGTGACCAAAAAAAAAAAAACGCACTAAAACAAGAATCTCGCTCTCGGTCTCTCGCTATCTTGTGTGCGCATTCTCATAATCCCTGGTTTCCTCATCAACTTCCACTGGCCACTATTTACTCTCTCTCATTGCCCACACCCCAAAAAATCTCCATCCTCAAACCTAACCCACCACAAACCTTCAGCAGCCATGGCCTCCTCCGAGTATTCCCTCCGTCGCGCTCTCGTCGAGAAACAATCCTCAATCGAATCTCAAGGAAACGCTGTCCGTGAACTCAAAGCTTCTGATGCTGTAAAGGCTGATGTCGATGAGGCAATTGAAAAACTGAACGCCTTGAAATTAGAGAAGTCTTCGATTGAGAAACAACTTCAAGCTGCCGTTAGTGGCAATCCTGATAGTTCTGTTAATAAGGAAGCATTCCGTCAAGCTGTGGTAAATACACTTGAACGGAAGTTGTTTTATATCCCTTCTTTTAAGATTTATCGTGGTGTCGCTGGGCTTTATGATTATGGGCCTCCTGGTTGCGCCGTCAAGTCTAATGTTCTTTCTTTTTGGCGCCAGGTAAAGATGATTGATCGCTCTGTCACTGTTTTGCTTTGATTGTTGAAAACTGAATCAATCAATGTTGAATTTAAATTATAGCAAAGAATTGCAATGCAATTAATTACATTCAGAAGGTCAAATTTTTGAATCGATTTATACTTTACTTTTTCAAGCAAAGAAAAAACTACCCAACTGGATTGAAAGGTCTAAGGAATTAGAATATTTGGCAGGCCTGTTGCATATTTGTGTACTAATTAGGAAATTTATTGATGTTTTGGCAGCATTTTGTCCTTGAGGAGAATATGTTGGAGGTTGACTGCCCATGTGTGACGCCTGAGGTTGTTCTCAAAGCATCTGGTCATGTGGATAAATTCACGGACCTTATGGTCAAGGATGAGAAAACTGGAACTTGCTATCGGGCGGACCACTTGCTTAAGGACTTCTGTAACGAGAAGATCCAGAAAGATCTTAGCATAAGTGCAGAGAAGGCTGCAGAATTGAAACATGTACTTGCTGTCCTGGATGATCTCTCTGCTGAAGAGCTAGGTGCGAAAATCAAGGAGTATGGTATTACAGCTCCAGACACAAAGAATCCACTTTCTGATCCTTATCCATTCAACCTGATGTTTCAAACATCAATTGGTCCTTCTGGTTTGAGCCCTGGGTGAGTGTTTTACAATAAATTTGATTTCTTTTATGTAATTTCTATAACAATGATGTACTGAATCTGTGTTTTGAGTTTGCAGCATTTCATTATATATGCAACATTGTATTTCTCCACCTAGGTACTGAAACAATCTCCCATTTTTTTTTTATGTTAAAGGTATATGTGCCCTGAAACAGCTCAGGGCATATTTGTTAACTTTAAGGACTTGTATTATTACAATGGGAACAAGCTACCCTTTGCTGCTGCTCAAATTGGCCAGGCTTTCAGAAATGAGGTTTTAATTCTTTTCTTAGTCTTAGAGAATGCACACACAAGTTATTTTTGCAGTGATTTTTTTAAATCCCTATAGTTATTCTGTTTTTAGCTACAATATTTCATAATATAGTCGTGTTTGTCGCAATTGTTTGTTCCACTGATATTGACGATGTTGAAAGTCGTCTTATGGTTTTGCATGCTCTCTTGGCTGTTATGATGTTTTTTCCCTCACAGATCTGACTATATGGTCTCTCTCACTTCTAGATTTCTCCACGCCAAGGTCTTTTAAGAGTTCGTGAATTCACATTAGCAGAGATTGAGCACTTTGTTGATCCTGAGGACAAATCTCACCCAAAATACTCTGAAGTTGCAGATCTTGAATTTTTGATGTTCCCAAGAGAACAACAAGTCTCTGGCCAATCTGCAAAGAAAATTCGCCTTGGTGAAGCTGTTTCTAAGGTTAATATGGTGGTAATTTTCAATTATCATTCTGTCTTCTGCATTACCCTCTTTGTCATGATGCTATCATGTGTTTCATCTAGGGAATTGTCAACAATGAAACTCTTGGCTATTTCATTGGGAGAGTGTATCTTTTTCTAACTTGTCTTGGTATAGACAAAGACCGATTGCGATTCCGGCAACATCTTGCAAATGAAATGGCCCACTATGCTGCAGACTGTTGGGATGCTGAGATTGAGTCTTCATATGGTTGGATTGAGTGTGTTGGTATTGCAGATAGATCTGCATATGACTTGCGTGCTCACACGGTGAGTATCTCTTTTCTATATGCATGTCTAAATTTGACAGCTGCAGTGCGTAACAGCAGGCACATAGGTGGATGTGAATTCTCTCATTCATGTCTTTATCTTATAATCCTGCTAGGGAAGAATTCCGAGGGTGATTTCATTTTAGCCCTGATCATGTCACTAGTATGTGCTATTGTCATCTTTAACTCGGCATGCATCATATATGAAACTGTATCTGCTTATGCTATCAAGTGACAGAACAAGTACAGCAAGGAAGTGCTAAGAATTTATCTGCTTTAATTTTTTTAAACTAGAAATAGTAAATACATGGGAGTTTTTTTTGTTTCTCTGACAGGACAAAAGTGGAGTTCCTCTTGTGGCCCATGAAAAATTTTCAGAACCTAAGGAAGTGGAGGTAATCACACTCACTGTCATCATTCTATGTTCATTTCCAAATTTTTGTTTTGCACTAAGTTTAAGTCCTTATATTTCTTCTGTTTATGGTGGACTCCTGCTATATCTTACCTTTAATGTTCTGGTTTCAGAAACTGGTTATAGCACCAGTGAAGAAAGAGCTGGGGCTTTCTTTCAAGGGTAACCAAAAAAAAGTGGTTGAAGCTTTGGAGGTAAAGCTGAAATTTCTCAGTGGACATAAACATCATAAAACTATTTGTGCCTGTTCTAGGTATGATTTTCCCCCTTTTTTAGGCAATGAATGAAAAGGAAGCTTTGGACATGAAGTCCTCTCTGGAAACCGAAGGGGAGGTTGAATTTTATGTCTGCACTCTTGGGGAAAATGTGACAATTAAAAAGAGCATGGTATCAATTTCAAAGGAGAAGAAGAAGGAACACCAGAGAACTTTCACACCATCAGTAATTGAGCCATCTTTTGGCATTGGCCGTATAATCTACTGTCTCTTTGAGCACTCTTTCTACATGAGGTCCAGTAAAGCCGGGGATGAGCAGCTGAATGTTTTCCGTTTCCCACCTCTTGTGGCACCTATAAAGTGCACTGTGTTTCCACTCGTCCAGAATCAGCAGTATGAGGATGTTGCCAAAATTATTTCTAAGTCGTTGACTGCTGCTGGAATCTCTCATAAGATTGATATTACAGGTGAGTGTAGATAAATCATCTTGTTGTTTAGTTGGAGGCATTTTCCATCGTTTACTAAGAAATACGTGTAGCTTGTAATCATTGACATGTGATTTAGGTTTAGGCATGTTTTGATGAATGTTTGTGTATATGTTTGGGTTTGTGCATTTTATCTGAAAAATTAAAAGAAGGTTTGAAGTGTGCCTGTTTTGAACTTTCTAAATAAGGAGGAAAATTTATATAAAAAAGGAAAAAAGACCAGCAACATTTATTTATGATGCTCGTAAAAGGCAAATTTCTTGTCGTTGCCAAGAGTCACAACTAAATACTACATTATTAAATGAAGGCTTGCAAATATTTTTAGATTGGATAAATTTCCATGCCATGCAGGGACTTGGAGCCTAAGTGATATGATATATCTTCTTGCTCTTTAATTGCAAATAACGACTTTGAGTTTATTTGTGGTTTGTCTTGTATGTTCTGAGGGCAAATAACGAGAATAATCTAAAACGGTTTGTAATGATACTAAAATTTCATGATGCTTATACCATTTATAGGCGTTTTAATCCCATCTTATTCTCTGAAGTGTTTGAACGCTTGGTACCCTCCTCCCCCATGTTGCATATGGACACGTTTTTCTCTACATAGAGCATCATTTCCGTTCTTAATTGCATTAAGGAGGTTGCTTAAATTTCCGCACTGCATAACTTTGCTCTTTTTAATTGGTTGTGTGAATGCTGTTCATAGGCACCTCAATTGGTAAACGATATGCAAGAACAGATGAACTGGGTGTCCCCTTTGCAGTAACTGTTGATTCAACATCCTCAGTGACAATCAGAGAGAGGGATAGCAAGGATCAAATCCGTGTTAATGTGGAAGAAGCAGCATCAGTTGTGAAGTCGGTAACTGAAGGACACACGACGTGGGCTGATGCGTGGGCAAATTTCCCCCACCACTCCTCTGGATCTGTAGAGGATTAGAGTTTGCGTGACAGTGGCCCTAATTTGTTAGGCATACGACAATGCCTTGGATTTTGGCTACTTTCCCCCACCACTCCTCTCTTACACTACACAATACTGTAATGTCTTGCCGTCAAATCTGACAATTATCTCTGACAAAACTGATGAATTACAGAAAAATCTACTTGTGATTTGTAAACTGAAGCTCTTTATCTATTATAGACTTCTATCTGTCATTCGGTTCTCAGGACCGATAAACTGAGCTGAGCCTGGCAGGTTCGTTCCTTTTGGTATTCAATTTCAGAGGCCATACTCGGAATAAAAACAAAGCTCCATCGTCCAGATTACCATAGCTTCAGTCATGCATGGAAAATATAATTCACGAGTTTTGATTTTGGAATTGGTGCTAGATTTAGTGCGCGTTTCCATTGATCATGGGAGGCAGCGTTAGATTGAAGTTTGTCTTCGAAGATAGATGGAGTTAGGTTTTTTATTTTTATTTTTTGGTGGTCTGTTTGCTCCACCCTAGCGAATGATATATTTAATGAAATAATCGAAATGTATGATTTATTTTCCATGTTGGGCTTTAGTTAATATTGGGCTGACATAAAATTGGATAAAGTGGGAGAGAACTAGTGAAAAAAAGTAAGAATTCCCGTGATTATAGGAGAAATAAAGAAGCATGCGTAGAGAGAGCCATGCAACGACGTCGTTTAAACGAAACAAGAAAGGGTTGGTTGCGAACCCTTCTAGTTTAGGCCACAGACGATTCCTAACTGTAGCTGTTAATTAATATTTGACAAAACAAAATTAAAAGTAAAGGAAAAACAAAAAACAAATCCAACCGATCTCTCTCTCTATCTCTCTCTTTCTGGACTGTAGAGAAACGGACACACTGCCCTAAGGGTAAAAGCAAAGAGGAAGAGAAGAATATTTAGGAAGATGTTGAGAGTAGCAGGGAGGAGGCTATCATCTTTACCATGGAGGTCCTCGCAGTCGCAGACAACCTCCGCCTTCATCTCTCGAAACACTGCTTTCGTCAGCGATGATGGTCGTGATTCTGCTGCCTCTTACGGACCCATCATCTCCCCTTATCAATTCTCCTTCACTCCAGATCTAATCAGAGGTCACCTCTTTCTTTCCTTGGATTTAGGCTTCGCCTCTTTTTTTTCTTTTCTTTTTTTAATTCCACGTGCTTTATATATGTATTCGATATCTGGGTTTAGGGGATTTTTATATTGAAAGAATGAATATCGATTGCCGCAAACAACTTTTTTCTCGTGTGTGTTACGATGTGTGTGCTTGATTGTTTGATGTCCCATTTCTTCGCAACCAGATTTAGGGTTTCGTGTTTGCTACAACTTGTGAATTGAATGAAAAATCTTCCGTGGATTTGTCATGAGTTTTTATATTTTTGTTTTATTTTGTATTCGGATTTTTTTCAGAATTTTATCAACAATTATTTGTTCAAATCTTCAGTATTTTGAAGTTTTGAGCTCTACTTTTGTTTTCGGTACCAATTTTTTGTTACTGTTATATTAAATTAAGCATATTCTCAAAGTTCAAACTGAATTGAATAGCTTAGGTTCTCGGTTGGAAGGAGGCGTGTGCTTCCACTTGCTATGTTTGCTCTTACTATCATTATTGTATCTGTAATTCTTAGTAGCCAGCAACTGCGGTTAATTACTACTGATACATTCTTCAGTTGCGGTGAATGTTTTGGTAGCTGTAATGAACTACAATCTGAGATATATATATATATATATATATATATATATATATTATGGGAGCTATTATGTCAATGATCCGTGCTGTTCTTGTTATTCTCATAAGAAAGCAATGGAATGGGAGGCCAGGTATCAGTATCTCTGTGCTGTGTGTGTAAGCACTCGCTGCTACTAATAATGTATAAGATCATACAAGTTTCATCTAGAGAAGTAGGAATAGGGTATAGGGGTTTTTGGTAGCTGATTGTCACTCAGTTAATGTACCATTTTTTTTTTCACTCCCATATTCCCTTCCAAGTCATTGCTTCTCAACTAATAGTTTTTGTCAATGGAAAGATCCTGTCCTCTTTGCATCAATGGCAATGTCTTCACAAGCTTTATGTCCTTTGTATATTGTTATTTGATGTTGTTTGTCCAAAATTTGGCTGTGTAATGAAGTTTCCAATGGCTGATAATTCTTACAGGGTTTTCTTCTGGAGCCCTTACTTCAGGACATGATATGGGTATCATCTCAGATCTCCCGCCTACTGTAGCAGCTGTGAAGAACCCTACCTCGAAGTTTGTCTATGATGAGCACAATCATGAGCGTTATCCACCTGGTGACCCCAGCAAGCGTGCCTTTGCCTATTTTGTCTTGACAGGTGGCCGGTTTGTGTATGCCTCCTTAATCCGTCTTCTGATCCTCAAGTTTGTTCTGAGCATGTCTGCTAGCAAAGATGTCCTCGCCATGGCCTCCCTTGAGGTTGATCTCTCTAGCATCGAGGCTGGCTCAACTGTTACAGTGAAGTGGCGTGGAAAGCCAGTTTTCATCAGGAGACGAACTGAGGATGATATTAAGCTAGCTAACAGTGTTGATCTTGCATCCCTTCGTGACCCGCAGGAGGATGCTGCCAGGGTCAAGAATCCAGAATGGCTTGTGGTTATTGGGGTCTGCACCCACTTGGGGTGCATTCCATTACCTAATGCTGGTGATTTTGGTGGCTGGTTTTGTCCTTGCCATGGCTCACACTATGACATCTCTGGCAGGATTCGCAAGGGTCCAGCACCCTATAATTTAGAGGTCCCCACTTACAGTTTCATGGAGGAGAACAAGTTACTTATTGGATGAGAAATCCTGCAAGAACTCTTTTATGGAGCTCTAGTTTCCCATGGGATGTTATAATAGATATTGTCCTCTACAGCTGCGAAACACTGATGGCATTTTTGCAAATTTGTTTTGTTCAACTGTTGGCATGTTCACTTAATGCTCTATCAATTCGGATTGTGTATCTTCGCTTTTAACTGGCGGGGCTATGTTTTTCTGAATAATACACCTTGATATTTTATTGGGTATTTTCAGTGTAGTTGTACTCAGAATTCATTCCACTAAATAATCAGAACTTGGGATGGTTGCTATCTTATTAGCTGTCAAGTTCTCTTCGGGCATGCAATGTTGATCTTTCATTTACATTTTAAAGTGCGATAAGATGACATTGGGAGACTTCTGGACTTGAATCATGCTAGCTGCATTTACTCAAATGCTAGCTGGATTTGAATTGTGCTTGCTGATCATGCATGAAGCACACTGGTCTTGGAGGAATACAAGCGCAGGGTTACAACCGTTCTCAAAACATCTTGGCCCAGAGGGGGGATGTGGCTGCCAGAAAAATACATGAATTCGGATTCTATTTGGAAATTTGGATGCATAATTTAGTATCTTCATGGCGTACTGCGTGGAGAAAGAACTCGCAATGGATATTAATTAGCGGCTGCTGGTCAATGAACAAGATTTGAACCAGTGGCTCGTCTTAAATTCAAAAAAGTTTTATTATATCAAGAGGCTGATGGAGGCTTGGTTATGAATGCTTTCTATTCAACATTTTGCTGTTAAATGGATTGAAAAATCATCTGCCAGAATTTCCATTTATTGTGGGAGATTTATATTTTCTTTTCCTGCTATATAGGCCATTCATGAGTTCACATAGCATCCAATTCAAGAAAAAAAGAGTTCATATAACATAAAAATAACGCAGATAAAGGTATTACTATTGCTCTCGTGTCCAGTTCTCAAATTCACCAAAGAAAAAGGTATTGTCGTCTACTTCTCAACGCCTGTGAATTGTGGAGCAGATAACCGGAACTTGGTGTGTCATTTAACCAGCAAATCAATTAGCTAGTCGTCTTGGATAGGAACTAATGACAGTTTGCCTCCATATACTTCTGGGAGCTGGCTCTCATCAATGTCGCCAAGCAGAGTGGATCTCAGTTTTTTTTTCTCGACAAAGATTATCTGCAAAAAAAATTCAGTCACAAGGGGTGGATTAAGGTAAAGAAAAGACGGGCCAAAACTGCCAACCTGCATACGTGGCTTGTCTCCATGCAGTCTAAATCCAAAGTCTGTATACCATCATAATAATAATAAAAAATAAAAAAAAATCTAAAGATTCTGGAATTTCTGGCAATTAGACGTTTTGGCAAAATAAATAAGCAAAAACAGGAATCATCTTTTCGAGATTCTGTCTGATAAAAAGGTTGTTGGTTTCCTTGGGTACATTTTCGTATATTAACGTTCTTGGCACCATCCAGATCTCTTCATACTCTTCGCTTTTAGATTTGCAGAATGTTTCGAGAAAATATAAAGCTGGCGGAACTGTTTCCATAATGTTCAGCTGTTGCTGGTCCAATCAAAACGTAGGAAAATGCATACTAGCAAGGAAAGATGTTCCATACCTTCTTTTTGGTTTTGCTGTCAATAAACGGGTAGACAACCTTCCATGCAGTCATAAATATGTAGGGCACATGAACTATGAACAATTTACCTAACCTCTCTGGGAAGCAATCCTGTCAAAAAAACAAAAACAAAAACAAAAAATTCAGGCTGCTGATATGAGCATCTCAGCCAGAGCAATTTTTTTGTACAACTATACCACTGTGGTGTATCTTAAGGTCACCTAAATGCTCATTTTAAGATGCACTAAAGCAAGTGAAGCGAGCTATGATCAGTATGGCTCTTTAATTTAGTAAATGCAACAAATTAGAAGTAGCTTTTATGGAAATATTGCATGACGGGACATCAAACCTGCAATATTGATAATGCTGCTAGATATCCACGAATATCACTATTGGTGTATCCCCACCCTTCAAGATCTGCAATGGACACAAACTTTTCCTGTCCAGCTGGCATTCTGTAAAACCCAAGATGTTGCATAAGCTTGATTGGCTTGCTCAAAACCAACACTGAATAACAAAATTGACCAGGTTCTATGAGACTTGTGAGATCGAGAAGGAATTATTAGATTGGATTCCATTAGAAATTGTTATTTCTAAGGGTATAGTGCTAGTACACATACCCAGCTATCTTGCTCAAATAAATTGTTAGTTTTGTTTTATTAGGACGAGCCAGATAGAATGAGATTGATATGATAACATATTGGCATCACTACTGCACTGATACTGTAACTCAAATAAATAACCGATGCCCTCTCCTCCAAAGATCATTTTCCAGGATAGCAAAAGTAGCAGAGACGAGAATTTTGTGACTGACAGAATTACCTGGCACATATTCTCTCGAGAGTGTAGGCAACAAAACCTGCAAGGAAAAGAAATTTCCCATGTTAGTTGAGCACGGTTACACGGGTCTACTTTGCCATGTCAGATCTTAAAAAAAAAAAAAAAAAAAAATTGTTCTCTTATGGTCGATGATAGAGAACAAGGCAATTTTGAAACTATCGGTTCTCATCTGCGTTACCACAGGATTCAAAAATAAAATACGCAGCTTCCAGGTTTACTACATACGCTTGAACTCCTCTAAACTTCCTTTGTAAGGCTTATGCCTGGCACCAAAAACCACAACTATGGGACGGTTCTGCTTATCAACCCCTTGCATAAACAACTTGTTTTGAGCAAGTTCATTTGGAATCTCTGATGGAGATATGAAGCCATTTGGGATAATCGATCGCCTCCAGCTTAGGTACTTTAGGAATAAGGTCGACGCCTTCTCAATGTCTAGTTCTCGAGCACGCAGAAATCTCCGGATCATCAAATCGTCCACTTCCTGAAAATCACAAGAAACACGTATAACCCAGAACGAAAGTGATGTGGATGACTGGACTCAAACACAAATTCAATCAAGGAAAAAAAGTTGAGAATCAAGCTAAGAAACAATTAGTTGAAACTTTGCTAAAGCTCACACCTTTCCTTTGTGCAATTTGATAATACTGCAACTCTAAGCCTAATACTGCATTTTGCAGCCGCTTCTCTGATGTTAAGTGATTGACATCATATTTTCGAAACAATTTTTATTACTAAGCAATTCAGGTTATAAGTTAACTATCAGTATGCGCTGTTCTTCAACTAGTATAAAGATTTAAAGCACGCTCGACATGTAATTTTTCACTGATCTAATTTAGAAAGCATAAACAAAACAAATGGTACATGATCAAGTACAAGAAAGCTGTATTATCAATAATTAATCCTCGTAAAAACAAAAACCCGCTAAGCATATTGCTTCGGAAGAAGAAAAGGAGAAAAAAAGAAGGAACCTTGACAGAGGGATCTTCTCTTTCAACGAAGGCTCTCATGAGACGCACTTTTCTTTGTTCAATCTCATTGATTTCAGTTCCATTCTCTTCCTCTTCTGTTATTATCCCATTTGATTCCTCTATGTTACTGAATTCCATTTTCTAAATTTTGTGTAAAGTCTATGGACTCTGTTGTTCATCCATTAATAAGAATGATTGATTTCTCTCTGCTCTTAGAAATTGACTTTAATTCAAGGAGGAGAATAAAATGATTTTAAAATGGTTCGTTTTAAGAGTATGTTTGAGAGTGGATAAATGTTGGTTTTTAAAATATTTTTTTATTTTAAAATAATATTTTTTATTTTAAAATAATATTTTTTATTTTAAAATAATATTTTTTATTTTAAAATAATATTTTTTATTTTAAAATAATATTTTTTATTTTTATTTTTTATTTTTAATATATATATATATATATTAAAAAATTAAAAATCTGAAAAAAGTTGCTTCAACCATTATTAAAAAAATTTAATAGTATATAAAAATTTATTTGATATTGTAATAGTAATTATTTTTTATAGTAATTTTTTTATAAATATATTGAGAAAATATTTTTTTTATTTTTTTAAATTTATTTCTAATTCAAAATAATTTTAAAATACAAAAAAAAAATTGATTTTTTTTAATATAAAAACTAACATACTCTCATACTGATTCAGGCATCGTTAACCAAGGGGAATCTTCCGTTAACAAACCGTCCAAGTTTTTTAGGTGAAAAACTTTCCCTGTAAATTGAAGTTAACAGGACAATTGCTGTAATGGCCTGTCGAGGGCACACTCTTGCTTCTTGAGTTGTTGAAAAGTGAGGTGACTATATATATATATATGTATATATATATATAAACTGACTCATCACTCTCAAAAAGCTTGATCTATCTGATAATAAAATTATTATATTTCACAAAGACATATGTGGTTATGATATATAATATAGTCAAGTGTATAATTATTAGTTAACTACATTATATCATATTTAAAAAGAAAATATAAAGTGATATGGATCCCTTATACAATTTTCAGTTTATGTCTATAATAAAAGAAATAAAACGTTAATAAAATCTTGAAGATTTTCGAGCAATCTTTAATTTCTAGGATATAAAAGAAGTATAAAATAAAATGTCTTCAATCTTGAGCTTAATGCAAGTGCAGGAGGATCTTTCTAAATATTTTTGGGTGTGAAGTGTACAAATATTCTATATATATTGATTATGTTGTTGGTCTATTTACATCCATTTTATAAGTAAAAAAAATAATCTATAATCCATTGGCTTAGACTTATATTTATATATAGAGGCAATCATCAATCTTCAAAACATTTTTTTTTTGTAAATTTCTACAACACCAACTCCTCAAGGATTATGATGGAAAGCAAGATAAAAATACAGTAAATCGTAAGTTAATGCTGTGGAAATTTAGAACTTTACAGTATAATGAATAGTTCTTAATAGAAATTAAGTATAATTAATGATATTACAACAAAATAAATTATTTTAATTATCTTACTTTCTTTTTTTTTGGCAATTGATGGTTCAATTTTTTAATAGTTCAAGCAGAATCTTATTGTAGAGCAGAATGAATATATATATATATATAAAACATGAAGATCTTTGGATAAGTTTGTATGCATCGAGATTTTATTTATTTATTTATATAAATATCTAAACTAACTTGTATATATTACAATTAATCTCATGATTTATTAAATACCTTATAAATTTAATAAATATATAAAATACTGTAAAAATAACAAACATACACATAAAAACTCAAACCTATAACCTAAAAGCAGTGAAAGTAAAAAACCCTTCCCACCATCAAAATTCCTTCTTGATCGAACTTTAAATAGGCTTTCACGAGCGAATTTACAAAAAAGGTATTTTCAGAACTTGAAACCTAGCTAAGCCTCTATATTCCCAAGAACTTCACGGATCTTTACTATTCCTATATGTCTGTTTGTCCAATCGTGGGGATTCAACTACCTTTTTAAATGCGGGCGGGTTTGATGGAAAGTCCACCTTTCTTCTCCACATGATTTCTGGTGCTTACGCATGCTGCCTCCCCCTTCCTTCACAGGAGAATCGCTCCATTATTGATGGATCTTCCTTTATTCATGACGAAAGTGATTTTTCGATTTCGAGTTGTTGGCTTTGATCTGCGAGTAAGAAATAAAAATGTACGTAATTAACTGTTCTTTTTGAAATAGCAATTACAGACTCAGATTTCTATATTTCAGAGCATTGTTACATTGCTAGGGTTTGCCATCCTCTGTAAGATTCAGGAGTTCAGGATATTGCTTTCACTGCTATGTCGAGCCTCTTGTAAATTAGCAATTAGCAGAGTGGCATCGTCATTATCCTTGATTTAGACTTCAGTTTTCTTCTAAATTATATATCATGCCATATTGGTGAAGGAAAACACAACCCTATCTTGTCCTTTTCTTTTCTTTTTTTGAATGCAAATAAAACTTTGCTAATTAATCACCTTAAAGCCTTGACGAACTTCTTGGATAGATTCCCTACTGTAAACCATAAAAGAACACGACGTTATATTTTATAGCTATGATTAAAAGATCGCCTTTTGGTCTTAATGATAAAAAGTTTATCAGAAGCAGTTTTGGTGATCTGCCGACACAATATTGTTCTTTGGTTGGTTAGATTTATTAAAGTAGCTCACCTATATCATAGCTAATGTATTTATGGTACATTACTTTTTTTTCAAACTTTTCTAAGATTCAATCCTTGAATAATGAAAAAGGAAAGAAAAACCTACTCGTCAATAGCACTAAATCTCCAACAATATTCATGACTAGCTGGATATATTAATTTTCCTGTAATGTAAAATAGATGATGTTTAAGTGTTGCTAAAAAATGGAGAAAAAAATTTTATAACTCAATTCATAGATTAACCCACTAGATCCAATGAGATAGTTTTATTTAATTATATATGATAGAACAAGCAATAACAATAAATAAACTAAATTTTAAAAGAAAACGTGATAGGGATGAACATATAAAGAAGAATATTTCTCAAGAAAAAATTACAAAATTTCAAGACACTTCAATATTAAAAGTATAAAATTTTAAAAAATAAAAAATATATAAAAATAAATGATGTTAACCCGTGTTAGCTTTTTAAATTTACAATCCAAGACACTAAATCAAAAGTACTTTGTATGAAAAAATCAAAAAATCTAATTGTTAACAAATCAAATGTTGATAGATAGAATTCAAAATAAAAAAAATAAAATTTTAAAAATGAAGATTAAATTTAAAATAAAAAATAATTGATAGGAAAACCTAGAATTTTGAATTGAAAAGGAAAGTTGAAATAAAAATCAAATTCATAGAATTAAGGATCCAAAACATAAAAAAAAAAATATAAGGACCAAATTTGAAAAAAAAAACAAATTATAATTATGGATTTAATGATGAAATTAAAAAAAAAACAATAAAAAGCTAAGAACAAAAATAAAAAATAAAAAAATTAAGAAACAAAGTAGAAATATCAATAAATAAGAAAAAAATTCTAAAATTTAAAATGATTACCATGAAATTTGATGGGGAGAGAAGAGATATGAGGGGAAAAAAAATTGTTGTTGTCAATAAACTATTGCATGAACGATGCAATATAGAAAGAGATGCCTTGACGTTTTTAATCTCATCATAGAAATTATTGTTTGGATGATGAGAGATGTTGTACATGCTCGTTACCTTTGATTTTTAAATTATGTCTTATGTTTATTAAAATATTATATTTCATATTAGTTAAATTGATTTTAACTTAAAAATAAAGATGAAAATATAAAAACAAATGGATATAAGTTAAATAAGTCTTCTTTTTAATATTAATTTAATAATCTCATTGTGGTTTAGAAATATGAAAAAACAAATAGTTAACCTCGACCAATCTATTAATAATTGATGGAACTTGTGAAAATATCATATTATCCTAGTCAGTGCATTAATTTTTTTTGGAAGAATAAATTGATAATTGGGGCAATTTAGTGTTTTAAACCCTAATCACCTTTTTTTTTTATTTTAATATATTGCGTGAAACACAATTTCAAGTACAGAATTATTTTGAACCGAGTCCATCCTACAATTAAATCGTATATTGTAAAAATGAATCATATTACATTGGCTGTAGGTGTGTGTGTATATATTAGTGTTTTTATATATATAATTCACGTTCATGTTCCTTCATTGTGTTTTAGAATTTCTTTATTTTTCCCCCGTTCAGGCATGAAGGAGGGCATGGATGAGACTCAGCCTCGTATATCAACAAAAACCTAAACAATGTGGAAAAGTACGAGACCTTGGTGAGCATGGATTATAACTATAAAATGATGCTTTTGTCCTCCTAGACCTAAACAATCGGGGGATATCATTGTTTTTCTCACGTGTACCATTAGATATTATAAAATTAATTAGGTGCAATTAGGTCTTTTGATTTGTTTGTTTTGCACAATATAATTAGTTAGTGTCTTTTAAAAATAAAAAATTATTTAACTTTGATCCAAAAGCTTTTGTGAAATTTTAATTTTAATAGCACAATAAAATAATTTTATTGTTTTTAAAATAAAAATATTTTTACCGAGCGTGTTCGTATTTTTATTTTGGTTTTTTTGAATTATTGTCATATAGTCTTAGAAATGTTTTAATAAATATATAAAATAATTGTAATTATTGTCATATAGTCTTAGAGGCAATTAAATGTTTTAATAAATATATAAAATAATTGACTAAAAACTCTAATAAGTATAATTTCGTTATATTTAGAGAACACGCTTGCAACTCCTTACGAAGGTAAAAAATGATCTTCCTTGATGTTATTTAATTCGTCAGGGCTTACCTCCTTGGACAGCACTTGTTGCATAATTTACTTTGGTTCGGTGTTAGTGACTTCTGTTTTTTTCCGTCTCATCCTTTGTCTTCACGCCTCCTTTCAAAATTTCACGCTCATGTCCCTTCATTATGTGAAGAATTTCTTTATTTTTCCCCGCTGGTCATGAAGGAAACTTTCCGTCCATCGAAAACAAGCATGGATGAGACTCGACCTCTGTTATTTACTCCTGAAGTAAAATGACCCTACACCATTTATTAAGCTGTCGAACAGCCTGCCCAATTGGCGTTAATGCAAGTAGCTCTGCCTCCTAACCTCACATAAACGAGAGGTCCAGTCTTTCTCGAAGTCTTAACCAGTTGCCTGGCATTAAAGCTCGGCTTGGCTAAGCTTTTACTTCTATTTTTCAGTTTTAAAAAATATATATAAAATGATACTTCCTTTTTATTTTTTTATTTCAAAAATATTTTTAAAAAAAATTAATTTTTTTTTATTTTCTCACTTTAAATTAATATTCTTTTATATTTTTAGATTACTTTTATGCGCTAATATATATTATTTTTATATGCTAATATAAAAAATAATTTTTTAAAAAATAAAAAAATATTATTTTAATATATTTTTGAGTAAAATTACTTTAAAAAACAATCACAATTATACACTTAAACACATCTTTTTTTCAATGAAACCTACCCAAAAAATCAACTCTACAAGGATTTAATTACTCAATAATCAATATTATTTTTCTTTTTTTTCTTTTTATTTTTACATGCAAATAAAACTTTTTAGACACCAATAAATCAATTGCAAATATAATTATTAAATTTGATTCAATAATTAAATCAACCAAAAAGTTTGGTCTTGGGTTATATAGGATGACCAGGTTCAACCTATAAAAAAATTAAAAAACAATTTATATAAATATAAATTGATGTTTAAAATATTATTTAAAAGATTTTTTTATTTTATATTAAAAAGATATTATATTTTTATTTTAAATTAAAGTATATATACTAAAAGGTTTTAAATTTTATATTAAAAATAAAATATTTATATAGTATTTATATAGTGAACTTTGAAAAGAGTTAATAGTTAATTAAAAAAATTAAAAAAATCTCTAACAAAAAAAAAATACTTTTAAAAAAATTCTCTACAAAATTTTATCAAGTCACCCAAGTTTGATTATTTTTTTACTTTTCCTAGTTTTCTACCTTACTCAGGTCAGTTTTGTCACCGAATCTCAAGAAACTAATCCCAATTTAATAACTATAATTCCATGTTTTGACAGGTTTGCTAGTTTCATTCCCTCCTATAAAACTATAAATGAACACGATATTATATTTTATAGTTATGATTAAAATACTACTTTTTGCTTTTTAGTTATAATGATAGAAATACATCAGAACCAGTTCTGGTCTGCCGGCACCATGCTATTCTTTGATTTATTAGATTTTAAACGGATCATCTATCTTGTAACTAATGCATATATGGCAAGTTAATGTCTGACAGCACTATTTTAATCTCTGGTTTATTTGATTTTAAATAGGTCATGATATCATAACTAGTGTACTTGCAATTAGTTAACGGATAGATAGAATGTGCTTCGCCGCAGGTAGGCCCGATTTAAATAAAAAGTTGTTAGCATGATTTACAAAAAAGGAAAAATATTTATGTTAATTCTGATTGAAAAGGCAGCCACAATAAATGGAACAATTATTAAAAGAAAATGTGATAGAAATAACCATATGAAACAGAATGTTTGTTAAAAAAAATATAACGAAATTGAATTTCAAGATAACCTAATGGCAAAAGATAAACATAAAAATAAAATAATAATAATAAAAATAAAATATTTTGAGTCCGAGCTAGAATGTGAAATTTGCAATCCTTATTATAACGTAAAGCCAAACAAACAAAAAAAAAATGGTAGTCAATCTTTAATAATCTAAATATAAATATAAAAAATTAAAATTAAATATATAATTAAACAATAAAATAAAGTCTTAAAAATTTAAATAACTATAAACTTAAATAAAATTATTAAACCTCATGAGCTAAATTATATAAATGAGACAACTTAATAAAAGAAAAATGATAAAAACAACGAGGCTTGATCTAAAAAATAATCTAATTTTTAAAGATAAAACCTAAAAAATATATAAAATAACCTAAAGAATACTCAAATTAATTGATTAAATCTGTTGTCAAGATCTTAAAATTGAGATAACTTCGTTAAAATTAAACACTTGAAGCTTAATTTTTTAAATAAACTATATTGAATGATGAAATAAAAATATAAGTAAAAAGAAAACCTTAGAAGAAGGCTTCACCTCGCAGCGAAGGACACACCAATCATTTTTTATTTTTTTAAATATTTTATTTTTATTTAAATACTAAATTCACCAAAATCAAATTTTTTTAAAAAAAAATAAGATGAATAAATGAAAATGCTATGGGATGCAAGTTATTTATTATTATTATTATTATTATTATTATTATTATTATTAAAGTTAATTTGGTTATTTGACAATGCTTTGGAAATAAAAAATAATCAAGCAAATCTAGAAAAATCTTTTAAATCTAAATTTATTTTTTAAACTTACAACCCATTAAATTCTAGACGTGGAACTAGCTAAGAAGCTCAATTTTTAACAAATTTAATGTTGAATAATAAAATAAAAAAATCAATCTAAAAATAAACCAAGGTGAAATAAAATAGTTATCAAAATAAAGAGTATTGAACAAGATAGGAAAAAAAATAAAAAAGGATGAAATCATTAAAAAATCAATCTTAAAAATTATTTCAAATTAAAAAAAAATAAAAACCAAGTCTTACTCATAAAAAAATTAAAAGAGGATGAAATAAAAATTTTTAATTTTATAAATTATTCTAAATAAAATAAATATGTAAATCAATTTTTTAAAAAAAAAACTAATTAAAAAATTGTGTTGAGTATTTGGAGGGTTGGTGCAATTTTCAAGTAGCAAAGAAGAAAGAAAACGGTCGCAGAAATTAAACCAAAGGTGATGTAGCCACACATGATGCCTAGAAATGGAGGGACTGCTGAGAGAATTTCAACCCTGCCCGTTTGCCACCGCACACGCTAATAGAAAATTACATGATCTCCCGCCCTTTTTTTTTTAAATAATATTTTGTATTTATTAAAAATAATTAATTACCCTTCTGCCAATTAATTATAACTTAAAGAACACAATGAAAATTAAAAAATGCCTCTGCATGTCAGCTTATATTATTTGCTCGCCATCAATTTAATGTTCATATAAATTTTTTTTTTTTAAAAAAGCTTATCTGTGTATTTTTTTTTCTTATATATATATATATATATTATATTGCTTTTAAAGGTAAAATAATCTCACTGTGCTAAAAAAATACACAGGTCAATTTGTTTCTAATCAACTTGATAATGTTAGACTAATCTCTTTAAGAAAACAATATTACCTCTAAAAGAAGCTTTGTTGGATTTTTAGAGAAAAGCAAAAGCATAATTAAATTATTCTAATCCATATTATTTTTGGTTTTTACATACAAAAAATTACTACCTCTTTGTAGTAAATTTGTCAATCTTTTTCTAACCACTATGACTTTTATATTGTAGCAGGTAGTAATTGATTGACATTTATTAAGCTACACATTGATTATTGCCAAGACCCTCATATTTCTCCTATAAACATAGACAAGAGAGTGAGAGATAAGCATAATATGTGTAATTATGTGTAGAGAAAGTGTGGTGAGTGTAACTGTGAGAGTGAGAAAATATAAATTTAAAAGAAACATTAAGTATAAGAGTAAAATATTGAGTTTTGTGGGATTATACTGCATTGAGTTAAATATTTGTATCATTTCTCCAATAATATATAATCTGCTGTCTTCGTAAATATACCTGGTTTTGAGAAACTATATAAATTTACTTGTTTGTATTTTATTTGTGTTTATTTTCAGTCTAATATACGTAATACTCTTTTTATCTTTTGTTATTTTATCTTTTAAACTCTTATAGGATTCAAACCTTAAATAACTAAAAGGAAAACAAACCTACCAATCAGCAACACAATCTCTGAGAATATTCATGGGAAAACACTAGTTTCAAAAAAAAGAAGTGTAGCTTGTATAGGAGTATAACATAGCAGTATAGAAGTGTCTTTGTACCATGTCATTGTGCATATAATGCGTGAAACACAATTTCAAGTACAAATATATTTTTAAGAAAAAAAGAAAAGAAAATTAAAGATGGATTGTGTTATTTGTAATTTCGATAAAATAGTACAATTTTATATGGAACCGAGTTCGTCTCACGTATCTTGTAAAATGAATCATATTACATTGTTTAGAATTTCTTCATTTTTCCCCGTCCGGTCACGAAGGAAACTTTCCGTCCATCGGAAACAGGCATTGATGAGGCTCAACCTCGGTTTTGTACTCCTCAAGGTAAAACGACCCTCCACCATTAAAGCTATCTCACAGCCTGCCCAGTCGGCGTTAATGCAAGCAAGCCTTCGCCTTCCTACCCAATTGTGGTGGCTTGGTGGGTGGACCACACGAAGTCCCAACCTCACATCAACGAGAGGTCCAGTTTTAGAGATGTCGCTCTCAGAGTTTTAAATAGTTGCGTGGTATTCAGAGGAAACCTGCCCAGAAAAATCATCCTTGCGAGGATTTGATTACTCGGTGGCCAATACCGAGTTACTATGAGAAATTCATCCAAAGTTGGAAGAAAAGGTGATAGCGACACGATAATATTTTTTTTATTATAAATAATTACAAAAACTTTCTTATAGTCTGATTTAATTTTTTTAGATGTATTTTTATAAATTATACTTTATATCTCAGATCAGACAAAAAAATTCATAGAAAATATATTGTTGTTGAGTACATAAATTGCAGGATAGAAAGTGAAACTTATAAAAATACAAAGAGAAAATAAAATTCAAATCAAACTATACAATAAATATATTAATCTGTTCTAATGCTTATATAAACAATAAAATATCATAAGAAACCTCAGTTCTTTTAAATATATAGTATAAGGGCACATGTATTGCCGCATTAAATTTTTTAAAGAAACTATGCATTTTAAAAAACTAGAAGATTGATATTAGAAACCTTGAACCGTAAAATTGGATGCAAAGCATTACAGAATTTTATAAAAAATAATAAACAGTTTATCCTATACTTTTTTCTTAAAAAGAAATTGTACATGAGGTGGTTCGCCAGTTCAACCTGGGAACATGAGGTGGTTCGCCAGTTCAACCTGGAAGTTGTTTTTTTTTTTTTTCCTTCTTATGGACGGTTGGTAAGAAATCTTAAACTTTATGGTAAGACTTTTTGAATTCACATCACCTTTTTGTTTTTATTTTTTATTTTTTTGTTTTTAATGGAAGGTAGGTAAGAACTCTTAAACTGTATGGTGGGACCTTTTGAATTCACGTCACCCATGCACACCTGGAGTTTGATATATTCCCACTGTATCTATTCAAGGCTAAACTCAAAGGTACACCTCCATGAACAAGGCTACGGGAATTTTTCATCCAAAAAACAATTTCTGCCAAAGTATCTGAAACCGCTTATTATAGAAAAATCGCTCAGGAAAAATACTGTAGACCAAACATTGTGTTTCCTCTCAGATCTTATTGTGTAATTTTATTTTTATTTCTTATCATCAAATTTTTATTCTGGATGATTTCATCATTTTGTTGTCAAATTAAAGGTAAAGTGTTTCAAATTTGTTGAGAAATTGCAAGATTGAAAGTGAGAGGACCAAAATGAAAAAGAATAAAAAAATGGTGACAAATTAGAAGCTGTGTAAAAACAATTCACTTTGGTACTCTTGCTTTTCAAATGATAAGCTTTTAGTCCCTTAACATTGTAAAAAATCATTGTTGGTTCAAAATTTATTTTTATTATTTTACAATCTTTTATTTTTTATCTTGCATGAAATGGCAGGTTTGAACTTGAAAAATATTTTAATTTTCATGATTTTTGAGGAATGCTTGTATTTAATGTTATAAATGAGTGTATAATGATATTTAAAATATTTTAAGTGAAAATATATTAAAAATCAAGTTTTTTTTAAAAAAGCTAAAGCCGGATTTTTTAATGATGTCGTGGGCGCCAAAAACTAGACTAACAGACAATCACAGTCTTTATTATTTTAAAAAAATTAAAGGGAAGTCGATGCGTCCCTGCACTTTAATATAAAAATATGTTACGAAAGGCAGTGTCACGTTCACCTTCTGATATTGAAAAAAAAAAAAAAAAAACAAAGCTTGACAAGTGGGTTAGGCTTCTTTGAATGGGTCTAGTTCGTGAACAAGACCTTTTGTGTATGCCAGGCTAGAGGTCAAACTCGCGCACCTAGTCTGTTTATTCTTTGCGTGTGTTCGTGGGTGTCTATATATATATATATATATTTCAACCCTTTTAATTTTTTTGCCCATAATTGAACATAATTGAGACTTATTTGAGATAATTACCCATGTTGTTAGATCATTTATCTTGATATATTTATATCTTTTAATTTTTTAATTTAAATTTTAATTATTGTCACTATTTTTTTTTACATTCATTGTATTCTAAACTTATTTAATTAAATATATGAATAGAATTTTAATTTGCCATTATTCTTTTATATATATATATATATATATATCAGTGTTTGCACATTTATTTTATAAAAAAACTACCCAGCTTGCAATGAAGCGCGTGTAATTGTTGTTAAGAATCTCCAGGGATCAGCAATTCTATATACATCAATTGATTATTTACAGAAATCATGGACAAACAACAACAATCACACAATAGCATGCAATATTTTACATGATTTGATATTAAAACCTTCTCCGTATATAAGAATTTTACAGTGGAAAAATAACAGGAGAGATGGAAAAATCACACAAATTATTTTTAATAAATTTTTAGAATAAACCCAAATAATATTTTATATGTCACTTAAAAACACATATGATCAAAAACCAACTAGTTGACGATATGTTATTGGAATGGACAAGCATATCTTTCATAAAAATACATAAAATGTGATGTTTGTTTTTGTTTTTGTGGTGCAACAATATATTACAGAATTTGATAATAAATTAAATTATATTTTATATTATAGAGCCTATTAAAAATTTAAATTAAAAATATAATTTTTATGAAACAATTTTTATATATATTTTTAATTGAGTTTCTTAAAATACTATTTTTTTGTTTTTTAAAAACACTTTTAAAAAATTTAATTTTTTTTACTTTACATTAACATTTTTTATATTTTCAGGTTATTTTTATATGTTGATATTAAAAATAATTTTTTATAAATATTTTAATATATTTTTAAGTAAAAAACACTTTAAAAAGCAACAACAATAAAATTTTTAAATATTTTATATATATTTTTTACTATATATAAATTTTAATTATAATTTTTACCAAACTTATACCTAAATCAAACTAACCACGTCTTTTTTAAATTCATAATTACCAAAGCTATCTCAAAAAAACCCGGGGCTGAGAGGGCCGACTAACGTGTTTGGTTCAGTTAAAAGAAGCCTAGACATGTGCAGTAAGCAGGACCTGTGCCCCAGGCTTGCTTTGGTACACAACTTTCTGAATACTTACTGTTGTTTTTTATGGACTTTTTTACGGTTAATGCATATATCGAATATGGAGCATTTCTCTCTTCCTCCTACTGGGCCTTTGTAGCCTCTATTGTAAGTTCGTAACTTTATGCCGTTGGGTTCATGTTAATGAAATGATTCCTTAAAAAAAAAAAAAATCTAAAAAGTGCTTCTCCTTCCTTCTTTCTTCAGTGATTGGATTGTTCTCCGATTTTAAAACAATTTATTTTTTATTTTTTATGATAATAGTATAATTGTAATGTTGTTTTCCGTGCTTATTTAATTTTTTTATTCTATAAACAAGGAATTAAAATTTAAACGTCAGGGCAGAAAAATCTTGACAAAAGAGTTTGCAAGAAAAAAAAAAACTTAAAAGGAAAGATTTTTTAAAAAAACACAAAATTTTATCTCTATTTTTCATATTTATTCTAAAATAACTTCTCTATAAAAAAATGTAAACAACACAACCGATTCAACATCCTTCCTCCGTCGATGGGCAAACAAAGAAGACACAATCTAGCTTTGACTGAACACTCTACATTAAACAGTGTGAGTCTTCCGTTAAAATTTTACAAAGACAATGGCTTGTTAGAATTATGTTATAATTTAGGTTTGGTGAAGAAATTAAAAAAATCAAAGTAAAAAAGAGAGAGACGGGGGCTTCAAAACGGTGCCGCATACAGGTTATAACAAACCACCATCCATAGGCTTTAAGAAATTCGAGCCAAAGAGGCGAGAGGTTTTTTTGTTAGATAATAAAAAGGAGTGAGATGGACCTGTCATCAAACCGGCAAAGCAAACAAAGCTTTCGCTTAACCCACACATATAATAAAATTTGTACATGTTGTTGTTCGCTGCATTTCCATGTTAAAAATGCTGTCTTTCTCTGTTTCTTCAAGCAAATCCTTCTCTGCTTCTTTCCCTTTCAATCTCTACATGGAAAAACTACCCCCTTCTTTTTTTGTATGCAGTCCCGTAACCCACGCTCAAAGTAAACTCCTCAACTACTCCTCAATATGACATACCAACTACAGACTCTTAATAAATATTGCCTTTTACCTCTCCTTCTGGACTCACCCTGAAGCCCCATTTCGGTTTTTAGTCGAAATCTTGGGCTGGGGGCTGGAAATATGAGGATATGCTTGTGGGTTTTTGCCGTGGTTCTTGTTTTCGGTTTTGTTGATGGAAAAAAAATTGAAAGGTTGCGCACAGAGAGGATTTCAGGTGGCATTCTTTTATCTCCTTAATGTTTTACTTATTATTGGATTTTAAGCTGTAGCCTTTTTACAATGCTACTGTTTTAGTTTCATTTTACAACTTGAAGTTTTGCTAGGATACGATATAGAGAATGGGGGCTTTCTGCACTTGAGTTATAGATATGGCCCGGGTTCGAGATTTTTGGCATCTTAAGTAATGAATCAGAATGGCACATGAACTTGAAGAGTAAAAGTTTTAACACATTTTGGTTTTAGCTATGTGCAAATTAATTAATTCTTGTAGTTTTTGGGAATTTTTTTAATATTTAGTTCATTGCTTTGGGGATCTGGATTGTTTCTTATTTGATTTGGATTCATAGGAAATGTTCATCTGATTCACCAGGACTCTTACTAGGCCTTTTTCATGGACCCGGGTGTCTTTTATCTCATTTAATTGATAGAAAAAGAAAAAGAAAAAAACCATGTTAGTATTTACTTCTCATCCTGGAGAACCTTGATGGAAGGGGAAGTCTGCTGGCTAATCTTTCTATTATTTTTGTAGACATTTGCTTTTTTTTTTTTTTGTATGAACTATTCTTTATGTGCCGTTTAAAATTCGTAGTGTTTGGATGCAAGGCTGTTTATGTGTGCTTATGATGATGCGTTTTTATGCTTTATGAACCACAACAACTCTATTATGAACATAGTGCCTGCCAGTGAATGTTTTTTTCTTTGCTTCTGATATTGCAAAGGTGTGGTCACTTTTACAAGAGGCTGATCCTTCTATGAACTTTTTTTATTTATTTCTGCGAAAATGGAGTCTTGTTGAATTGTGAGGAAATCTAATTTGTCTGAACTCGCTTGAGCTGTTTGCTTTATTGACTCTGAGGCATGGTATTGATAACAAAATGTGTTTTGGGTTTCAATAATGCAGGAAGCGCTGGGGATGTGTTGGATGATGATCCAGTGGGAAGGTTGAAGGTCTATGTTTACGAGCTTCCGAGTAAATACAACAAGAAACTGCTGCAGAAGGACCCCAGATGTCTCACCCATATGTTTGCTGCTGAAATCTTCATGCATAGATTTCTCTTATCCAGCCCAGTTCGAACCCTTAATCCAGATGAAGCTGATTGGTTTTATTCCCCTATATACCCCACTTGTGATCTCACACCCATGGGCTTGCCATTGCCCTTCAAATCTCCTAGGATGATGAGAAGTGCGATACAGCTAATCGCCTCCAATTGGCCTTACTGGAATCGTACGGAAGGGGCTGATCACTTTTTTGTTGTGCCTCATGACTTTGGAGCCTGCTTCCACTATCAGGTAAGACTGCTAATGCTATTGGATCATACTTTCTTAGTAACCATGTCTTGCCCCATTTTGAAAGAACAAAAATATCTTGATGTCATCAATCTGCACCATACATGTATAACTTGTGTTTCATTTTTAGTGTGACTTCCCAGTTTCATTAGGTGCTGATCCTGTAGTCTGTCTGCATTGAGATGTTGCCATTGGTCGCGTAACTAGGTAATGGAGATTTTGATAAGTTTGGCTTTGGTTTCACAGTGATTAGATTTTGACAAGCATGTGAGCTTGAAGGACCCTGGCACAACATGGTTAATGTTAATTTAAACTCAAGAATGTGCATCTAGAGACCCTTTAAAATTCTGAATTCATTATTGGACCTAGAAAGGGGGAGACAAAAAAAAGAAGAAAATTTATCTTTAAGACAATTAAAAACATTCATGTTCTACATATACTGGGTGACTTGTAGTTTCTAATATTTCTATAACAAATATGACCATATTATTAGACATGGTCCTTGCCTTTCCAGGTAGCCCCCCTTGCTTTTCTCAGCTGTTACAAAAAGTGGTCTTGCTTGCAGTTTTTTTCAATGCTCTTGCTGCTCCACTTTCTTTCTTTTTTTTTTGGGCTTCTGGGGTGGTGGTGGGAGGAACCTGACTCTCCCTTATGGCCACACAGGTTGGCGAACAATCCACCCAATGTAACAATCTCCTCAAAGGGGGTAACGGTAATGCTACAACTTTCGAAAGCCAATAAAATGTGATCCTACATCCATGGAATTATGATATATGAAGCTTGATGACGGGATCAATTTTGACTGAACATGTCAGCAGAATTAAGATTTTATTACTTGGTTAAATCGTTTCTGCTTCCATACATGATAGATATGTCAAAAAGGTTTAATGGGGCTTGTAACTTCTTCTGACTCCCCTCTGGAACCATTTAAAATCAAGATCTCCTCAAGTGTCATGAACCTTTTGATCCTCTTATTTGCGTTAATTGAGCAAACAATTTGTACTATATGTGACTCATTTATTATCTCAAATAATGTAGGAAGAGAAAGCCGTTGAGCGGGGCATTCTTCCGCTACTCCAGCGTTCTACTTTGGTTCAAACTTTTGGGCAACGAAATCATGTGTGCTTGAAGGAGGGGTCGATTACAATTCCTCCTTTTGCTCCTCCTCAAAAGATGCAGGCCCACCAGATTCCCCCTGACATTCCACGGTCCATTTTTGTCTATTTCCGTGGATTGTTTTATGATGTAAATAATGATCCAGAAGGTGGTTATTATGCAAGGTATGCTTCTGCTGATCTTCCAAAAAGAGTGAATTGCAATATGTCTAGCCTAATATAAATATATGTATATATATATTTATATATGTATGTAGTTTAGACCAAAAGGCAATACTCTCATGGAAGATATAAAACCAAACATCCAATCTTACACGTAATGAAGAGAGGTTTAATGAACTTAGGTTATTAAGTAGCCATCAAACCCGCCAGGACCCAAGTAGTATCCATGTTTGCTCATCAGGGTAGGCTATCAGATTAATGACGCCATGTCTTCAGCCGTCACATCCTCCTGTGAATTTATATGTTTGGTGAATTTTGGATTCAAGATCCAGGTCCTCTTTTCTTCTGATAAATATGTGCTTCGAGACTTTGTATTCTGTAGCTAAGAATTTATGGTAGCGAATCTGCTGGTTCAGACATCTTGTATGGCTTCTGTGAGGCTCTTGGGCTTATATTAGTTACTTAACCATTTTGTTTGGCTGACAGAGGAGCAAGGGCTGCAGTTTGGGAGAATTTCAAAAACAATCCACTCTTTGACATCTCCACTGATCATCCAACAACATATTATGAAGACATGCAACGAGCTATATTTTGCTTGTGCCCACTCGGTTGGGCCCCATGGAGTCCTAGACTGGTCGAAGCAGTGGTATTCGGATGCATTCCTGTAATTATAGCAGATGATATTGTTTTACCATTTGCCGATGCTATCCCATGGGAGGAGATTGGAGTGTTTGTAGCAGAGGAAGATGTCCCTCACCTGGACACATTCCTGACATCTATACCACCAGAGGTGATTTTAAGGAAACAAAGGCTTCTTGCAAATCCTTCTATGAAACGTGCAATGTTATTCCCACAACCTGCACAACCAGGTGATGCTTTCCACCAAATACTAAACGGGCTGGCTCGTAAGTTGCCGCACGACAGGAGTGTTTACTTGAAGTCTGGTCAAAATATTTTGAATTGGACAGCAGGACCAGTTGGGGACCTGAAACCCTGGTAAGAGAAGTGTCATTTCCTCAACAGGCATGGCTGTGGTGTATCTACTGTTTCATCTAATCGCAAGGACTGTAAACTTCTCTTTGAATTTTTGATTTTTGTATAGATTCTTGAATTTCACATGTACATCTGGGACATAGTTCGATGCTTTAAATAACTTCGCATTTTTCTTTATATCGACAATTGCTGTGATTTTTGACACTTTATAGTATTTTTCGTTGGGACAGATTGCATTTGCCATCATCCTTGCTGCATGATTTCAATCTCTATTTTCCTTGCTTATAGATTATATCCGCCATTTCGCCAACCATTCGCCAAACCCTCGATTACAGTTTCTTGCATTTCAAACTATTAAGAAAAAAAGCACTTCGTAGCCTGGTCCAAGGACATAACTAAATTATTTTTAAACAAGAGGACATAACTCAAACAAGAGAACATAACTGTACATATTGATAATATTTCCCTTGAATTACAAATTAATACAACCTCACTCCATCCATCATAACTATCTAGGTGGTGGTTAAGTAGTAAGAACTTAAGATCAAGAGGTTTGCTCTCTCTGTGGTCTCAGGTTCCAGTCCTTCGTTGCTTATATGATGACCACTGGAGGCTTACATGGTCGTTAACTTCAGGGCCCGTGGAATTAGTCGTGGTGCGTGCAAGCTGGTCCGGACACCCACGTTAATTTAAAAAAAAAAGATGTGAGATTTTTAAAATCAAAGAGGAATGTCGAAATTAATTAATTTCAACACTCTTATTCTTCGAAATATCTCTTGAGATTTGAGAATATATTGGCCATGCTTGTAAAATTTCTCTTCGTTGGATGACATTTGGATTCTCAAAATCTTGTTTTCATCCATCATCCCCTGACACTTCCACTTTATCTTGTAAAGCTCATGTATACTTGTATCAACTATCCTCTGCCATTAAAGCTAGTTAGCGACATCTCATCGCCATTTCTTTGATTTTTTTCTTTCAAAAATAGTATTTGCTTGAAGATGATTACTCTTTCCTCTTCCTATAGATGCTGTCAAATTTCTTTGATTAGAAGTCATTATTATCAAGATTTGACCCTTCAGTTTTATCTTATTATTTTCTAATCTTTATGTGTGGCCTCTTTTATACCACACCATCTCTTATGCAAGGATTCATTTTTTTTTTTTTATATGAGTTGCCTACCTTCAGCTTCTTCTATCTTTGTTTTACACATGTACTCTAATATCTTGCATATTCTACACGATTGAAATAGCTCTAACAATATCTCAGAAAAATTAGAGGAGGGGCAAAGAAGAAAACACAGGGGAACATATCTCTCTTATGTTATATTATGTTACTTTCACATAAGAGGAAGTCCTATGAACTTGTGAACTTGGATTACAACTCTTTCAATATATTTATTTATACTCTTTTAATGATAATCCATGATACTTAATAAACTAACTACATTATATATATATATATATATATATATAGACACACACACACTTGGAAGAACTAGAAGATACTTTGAATTTAAACTTCAAAATTAATCCAACACTTCACCTGCCAAGAATTCAATTCACATCAATCTTTATATGTTCACAATCATATTCAATTCAGTCTTGATATAGTGATGATCAAGATTGTTAATCCTAGTGTTCCATTTAGTCTTAATATGAGGACCAAGATGATTAACCTGCTCACCCTCGTCAATCCACTCATTATATGTGTTATTTGGTTGGTCAAATTACCGAGTTTAGCTATGAAGCGAGCTTGGCATATGGAGCACGTGATTTCACCAATTGTCTAGGTTCTTAATAAAAAAGCACCTACATAAGACTTACTTCATGTTGGTATAATGGATAATGAAATATTTGCTGGGCCTTGATTTACAAAATAACATGGCCTCGCTCCATCCTATTGTATATATAAAAAAACCTAAGAGGCGTTAGTGTCTTATATTGTGGATCAAGATTCATCATGCTGTGTATTTAACCTTCATTTTTTATTTTTTATTTTTTATTTTTTTGATTTATTTATTTTTCAATTTCATCTCTCATTTTTTATTTCATTTAATTTTTACACTAGATTTAGTTTTTATTTTTTTAGTTTTTTTTAATTTCATCCTTTATTATTATTTCTTTTAATTTTTATACTAGATTTAATCTTTATTCTTCTAATAATTTTTAAATATTCCCTTGTTATTCTAATTGCTAGTGTGTTATTCTAATAGCTAGTGTATTTCTTTTAACTAGCTTCCTTGGAGCTCGCTCTCCATGTATTTTATAAGTTGTTTTCTTTTTTTTAATAAATACCTTTATTTATAGAATAAATCTTTTCCATGTATAAACGCGAATACTTTATCATAATATTTTGGTTAATTAGTGATCAAACGAAAGCAGACAAGATAAATTTTTATCCTTCGCTGTCCCTTAAAAAAGGAAGCTGATTTCGGGTACCTATTTTGACCTCAACAACCCACAAAAGCTCGTCTTTCTCGAATCTTGGAGTAGGAAGGACCCTTCATAATAAATATAAAAATAACTGCTTCTCTTGTGACAGGGAGCTCCCATGTGATGTGACTTTCATCTCGGAGAATTTTGTTTTATTTTCCTCGGCATTTGCTTGGTTTTGATGATCCAATGGTGCCTAGTGTGACACGCTCCCTTTTTTTTTTTTTTGATTTATGTGGGGTATCTGGACCAGCTTACGCATACCACGATTAATTCTCATGGCCCACTGAACATCCTGCAAGCCCAGTAAACAAGTAAGGCACCACAAAAATAACAGGCATACATGATGAAATTCGAATCTAGATACAGAATGGAACAAACCCCTCTCACCGCTTTACCACGCGCTCCCTTTTCTCATCGACAATACAATGATCCTCTTAAAGGGATTCGTTTGAAGTAGCAGGCAGGGAGTTGACGGGGCACCCTTTGGGCTACAACAATGGTCAGGTTAAAAGGGCTCTGCTAACCTGAAGAAGACAGGAAGACAGGCCAATTTGCAGTGGGTAGAGTCAAAGATAAGATTGCGGCTTTCAAGATCCTCCACGGCTCTCATTTCCCTAAACAACCTCGGATTATAACCATACCAAAAACAAAGCAGAGAGGAAGTGGACTGCTAAAATCTTGAAAATAATAAAAGAATAATAATAATAATAATCAATCTTTCGCAGACCAAGGAACAAAATGTGGGACTAGTTTGGAAGGTTTTTGTCCGCATGAAGTTTCCAAATCCAGGGACTAGTTTTAACCAAAAAAAGTGCCAATTAACCCCTTGGTTGAATAGGTTGATGGATCCGAAACTTTTCAGCTGCTCTCAAATTTGTTTGTTTGTGTGATAGTAAATTATTTGTTTTTAATATTTTTTCTTGATAACCGAAGCTGATTAATGAAGAGAATGTTTGATATTATCTTTTTTATACAGAGAAAATATATTGAAATAGTATTTATTTTTAAAAATATATTTTTAATATCAATAAATCAAAATAATATAAATAAAATAAATTCTTACAAAAACATTTCCTAACCAAAAAAAAAAAAAAGAAGAAGCGAGAGGCTTTCCACTATTCAGATTCAGAATTCTTCTTTTTAATCGCAACCGTACCGCCAACGATTACATAATGGATCCGAGTTAAGTTGGATTAAATAATTTCAACTCGGTCTATACCTACAGACAAGAATAAAAGTAGTTGAATTCGAATTGTTGTAAAATACAGAAGCCTAACAGCAGTTGTCACCTAACAAGCAAAACCTTTGAAGTTGAGGTGTCCTTTGATATCCGTGAGATCATTATCTTAAAAAGCCACTTGTAATATTCTTAAATTAATTTTAGAATTTCTAAGATTAATACTTACAACCACATCCACATCAATAATAATAATAATAATAATAATAATACTAATAATAATAAAATCCGTGCAAGCAAGCAATTCTAATTATCCAAGCTGAATTTGATTTCTGGACAATAATCACTCGGCAATCCCTCGACTCCGATATCACCGAAAAAATCGAGAAAACATTTTTGGCGTGAGAAAAATAAATTAATCTGCAGAAAGAGATAATATATCAAATTCAATAGTCAGCACCAAATTTGTTATAAAAAGAAAAGTCAGACTCCGACATTCAAACACAAATTGTAGACTTTCACCTAAAATATGACGGCAAAATTAGGAATAGGACGTGGTCACCTTTAAAATATCTGGAGACGCCTAACTGGTAATAATAGCAATCAACTAATATAGTGTTTGGTTTTTCAGTTTCATTGTATTTTAAAAAAATTAATTTTTTTATGTATTTTTAAATTATTTTGATATATTTATTAAAAAATTCAGTAACTTAAATTATTGAATAAAAATAAAAATATAATTTATATTATTTTTTAATATACCATATAAAAATATTTAAAATTTAAAATTTATATAGATTTATGTTATTTTATATTTAATTTTTTTATAAAATTAAATAGAATTTATTAAACTCATAATCGCTTAATCATCAAGTTTATTAATTCAACTTATAAATTAATAAAATTTTAAAATATAATTTATATTATTTTTTAATAAAATTAATACTAAAAATAAATTTTAATTTAATATATTTTTAAATAAAAAAATAATAACATTCACTATTTTAAAACAGCTCTAAAAGCCCCCACCTGTCCCGTTAAATGAGAGGAAAAAACAAAAGAACACTGATCAAATTTTGCAATACCTTCTACTAAACATTTCACCAAACCGAACACCTTCTCTGCCCCTCTCCCCCCTCTCGCTCTGTTTGTGATCTGAATCACTATGGCTACAATTTCAAAGCTATCAAATCCAAGCCCTGCTGCCTCTCTACCAGCTCCTTCTTCTTCTTCTTCTTTGCCTAGAGTTTTCCTTGGTTTCAATACCAAAACTTCTTTCTCCAAAGTTGCATCATCTTCTTCCAGGTTGTCTTTGACGAACACCCAACCTTGGAGGACCTCCTTTGTGTAAGTATTATTACTTCATTTTTTTGATCTCTCTCTCTCTCTCTCTCTCGTTTCTTTTTACCTGTGTTTATTTGGCGGTGATCATCTTAGCTCTTGCTTGGTTTCGCCTTCTGATCTCTTTATACGTCGATGATCAAGCGTCTTCTTTTTCTATGAATATGTGATACAGTTATTACGCTTTAGGCCTTGCTTTAATGTATATTCTCTAGCCTTCTAGGGGCTTGAGGTACCGGTTTATGACAATTATTTAGTATCATTATTGAGGTAATTAGTTTAGGGAACATGTCTTCTTCATTTTCTATGCCGTAGAAAGTATATCTTAAGAAGTATTAACATGTACAAAGGGATGCTAGTTATTGCTTAATCTTTGCAGCCGCAGGCCTTGTAGTAAATACATTGTCGATATGTTCTTATATCATGAACTTTTGCTCCAGTTCTTATTCAATCCTTTTGAAATGATTTGCCATCAAGTAAATTGGTCCATCTAATTACAAGCATTTGTTTCGGATTTTTTTTGTGTGAATGAACATGTGTTAATCCTGTTAAAAACAAAAAAAAAAATTACAACATGTTTTGATGGTGTTAAAACTGCTGACTAACTGATCTCGATCAGCGCTTTTAATGGATTTTGGAGTTTGTAGCTTTGAGCTAGCATAGAAGATATCAGATTCTGTTATAGTGGATAACAAGGAAGAGTTAATTCCAGATATAGAATATCTTGGTTTTCGAGCTGTAGCTGAATGAATTAAAAGCAATGATCTATTATCTTTAATTCATGGTTGTTGCTGGTTATTTAATCCTTTCCTTTTTACCTTTGATAATTGTGGACTTTGTTCAGTTGTTGTTTAACAAGATCTCTATCACAGTGTCAGGTGCTCTCAATCCAGTGGAAATGGTAGTCCGATAAAGAGAACTACTCTTCATGATCTCTATGAACGGGAGGGGCAGAGTCCATGGTATGACAACCTCTGCAGGCCTGTGACGGATCTGATTCCTCTGATCGATAGTGGAGTCAGAGGTGTAACAAGTAACCCAGCGGTAATAACTATTATCTTTAAAAAAAATGAATTCAAGACTTGTCCAACATTCATAAAATGATGACTTTCCTTGAATTAAGTTGAAGAAAGTTAAGTGGATGAAATTGAAAAGAAAGGTGGAATTGATAAGGGTGTATCTTCAACACTTCTTTAGTGGCTTTTCTTCATTATCCTTGGTCCTGTATAATGGGCTGTTTGAAACATATGATTGCAGATTTTCCAGAAGGCAATATCATCTTCAAATGCTTACAATGACCAATTCAGGTAAATCCAATCAATTACAATTAACTAGTTTTATCATTTTTTTTTATATTATTATTATTCAGAATTGATTACTCTATTCTTTTCTGTTACATGATGTATATGAAATTTCCTTGATATGCCAAGAGGGGGAAAACAAAACGAAGTTCACATATCCATTCTAAGTCTGCCGATTATTACGTACTCTTGGGGTTTGAAAGTTGGATGTTAATTTCTGAGTCAGAATTTTAAGATTGGCAAGCTGATCACTATAGTGTCAATATATTTCTACTCTGATTTTAGAATGTTGGTACCTTCAGAGAACTTGTGCAAGCGGGAAAAGACATTGAAACTGCTTACTGGGAACTTGTGGTGAAGGACATACAAGACGCATGCAAACTTTTTGAGCCGATATATGATCAAACAGATGGTGGTGATGGCTATGTTTCTGTTGAAGTGTCTCCCAGACTAGCTGATGATACTCAAGGGACTGTTGAGGCTGCAAAGTGGCTTCATAAAGTGGTTGATCGCCCCAACGTGTACATTAAAATTCCCGCTACTGCTCCTTGCATCCCCTCAATCAAGGAAGTTATTTCTCTTGGCATCAGTGTCAATGTGACTGTATGTTCTTTCTGTGCATTCTTTCTTGCTTAGGCATTATTGTTGGCTAATGATTTTGTCACTGTAAAAGATGTGCACATAAGTAGTCTTTTTCCATGATCATATGCTGATGAAGTGATCCTGATGACCTAATGGTTGAAGTCATGGTCAAACCAAGTATGGGAAAAGCAATCTTGAATGATCATGTAGTTTTAAGAAGTGACTCTTTTATAAATCAGATTCAGACTGTTCTCCTTTTTCGCCTGTGCAGCTGATATTCTCTCTCACTAGATATGAAGCGGTCATTGATGCCTACTTGGATGGCCTTGAGGCATCTGGACTCAGTGACCTCTCCAGAGTTACAAGTGTTGCTTCCTTCTTTGTCAGTAGGGTGGACACTCTCATTGACAAAATGCTAGAAAAGATCGGAACCCCAGAAGCCCTTGATCTACGAGGAAAGGTAACTAGCTCTGAACTCTTGTTCTTGTATACCATTAATTCTCATTATATTCTAAAGAATCCGTAACCCAGTTTGTCAACTTTCATTAATGTGACTGGATGTGTACTGTTTTAGGCTGCTGTGGCTCAAGCAGGCCTAGCATACAAGCTCTACCAAAAGAAATTCTCTGGTCCAAGATGGGAGGCTTTGGTGAAGAAAGGTGCTAAGAAGCAGAGGTTGCTGTGGGCATCAACCAGTGTCAAGAACCCTGCCTACCCAGACACTTTATATGTTGCTCCCCTCATTGGACCTGACACAGTAAGCCATCTTATATCTCAGAACCCTGTCTCCTGTATTTTATGTGCATTGCTGTGTAGATATTTCTGGAAGGAAATGATATCATGTTCAAGAGAGAGTATTCACGTTTTAAACTGTAATTTGTTGTTTAATGTTTCCCCTTGTGTGGTTTGGTTTTTCTTATGATAGGTCTCAACCATGCCTGACCAGGCTCTCCAAGCATTTGTTGATCATGGAAGTGTTGCAAGGACAATCGACTCAAATGTCTCTGAAGCCGAAGGAATCTACAACGCACTTGAGAAGTTGGGAATTGATTGGGGCTACGTGGGCAATCAGCTTGAAGTTGAAGGAGTGGATTCTTTCAAGAAGAGCTTTGATAGTCTGCTTGATACCCTGCAAGAGAAGGCAAATTCTCTGAAATTGGTTAGCCCGTAAGCCTTTTATTATTTGCTTATAGTATGAATTCAATGTAATAAAAGAGGGCATCGATCTTGCCGTGGAAAAGAAAACCCGTCTGTGAGTGCTGTGTAAGAAGTTAACTACGTATAGCAAGGAATGATAAAAATCCACTCTAAAATGTATTCTAGACGTAGATTTATTTCATGTTTTTGTCTTTGCTCCGTCAATCAAACATGTTTTTATCTATTTAGAATAACCTTTTCGGACAAAAAAATAAGAGTTCATCAACATTTGGTTAATTCTAACTATTTTCTTTGTATTAAGAGGTTGAATGCTTAAATTATTATATGCCTGATAGGAGAGAGTTTCAATTTTGTTACTGTTTTACTTTTAGAACTGTCTGTTGCCGCAGCGTCTAATATCAAATTGCAATGCATATAATTTTCAACCGGTTTAAAACCACAACTCCGCGGCCATTTCCCTTCTTTTATATTTGCGCCAAGCTTCCATTATTCATGGCATAATCTGGCCTGGAATGCCTACCTAAGGAGAGCTAAGACCTCTTGGGTTGCACAGAAGGCCACAGCCTCCTACCTACATTTGAAGATTAACGTTTTAGGAGGTGAAATGGGAGAAAGAGATAGAAAGAAGGACCGTTTTCTGCAATGCGGGGAGATCTTTAATTAAAAACTAGTCGTGTTATCATCCATAAACAGGATAATTTGTAACTGTAACAAATCTTTCTTTCTTTCTAGGAAATATAGAGAACCTGCCCACGCTAAAGGGAACTTAAAAAAAAAAAAAAAATGAAGCACAGAATTTTGTGATCTCTTTGCCTTGCCTGTTTTACTTTACATTATTTTTTTGAAGACTCTTTTTAAGAAGAAAAAATTGAAGAATTTTGCTCCATGCTTGAGAAATTACTGCATACATCTCATCCGCATTCACTATCACGCTCTTCTTCTTTGTCTCGTACATGGAATTGAGGACGAGAGGGAAATATTGAGCGTGTGAGAGAGAACAGCAAATTAGTGCAATCCACAGTTATAATTCTGAATTTTGACTTTGACATAGTTGTGAGCTGGATAAACCGTAAGTTAACAGGTTAACTAAAATTTTAATTTCAAAAAAAATTATAACATTTTTCTTATTAAAGTGGCCCGTTTTATTTGAATTCATATCCTAAGTTTAGCATCTAAGAAAATTATTAAATAAATAATATTTTCTTAAATCCATTCGAGAAAAATAGTTTTAATTAAAGTATAAATTAATCCTAACACTTTTGAAAAAAATAAAATAAAAGAGGAATTGTTGTAGCTTATTTTTTTAGAATATCTTATTTTAAAAATATTAAACTAATACTTTTTATAATCTTAATATGTTAATGTAATATATATATATATATATATATATATATATATATATATATATATAATTCTAATATATAGAGATAGTCCACCTTTGATGATGTAGGAAAAAAAAGACAGACTTGGTTTTGATAGCAGAAGATGGTATGGAAATATCATATAACTGCAAAATAAGAAAAAACAATTGGAGGTAAAATTTCTATATTTAAGAAATTGGAGTAGTAAATGAATATATATATTGTTTTAACTATCAATCACACGTAAAAGCCAAAATATGGATTTCGCCGTGGTGGGCCGAACAAAATGCAACAACATCAAAAAAAAAAAAAAAGATTTTCATAGATTAATTAGCGATAACTATTAGTTATTTTTTAGATGTACTTAAATAAAGAAAACATATAAAACATATTATCCAAACAAAAAAATAATAAAATTATAGGCACCTAGAATTTATATCTTTGTATATTTATTCAAAGTGAATAATATAAAATAATTAACAAGATAATAATAGCCGATCGACATAAAACTCGCACCACGGTGGTCTCCACTTCTTTTTTTATACTCGTAGAAAAACTGAGGCTGTTATCTTCCCGCGACTCATATCACTCTCTCTCTCTCTCTTCCTCTCATACTGGATACTTTTACATTAATGGCCTCCATTTCGACTCTTGGAATTCCATTCCAATCCCCCGGAAGAGCTTCAACATCCACAGTACGTCTTCTTCCCTCTATTTGTCTATCTTTTTAATTTCACTTCAATTTTAAAAGTGACGATAAAATTGTTGTTTCAGACATGGCGCAGACCGATTGCAGCTCTAACTTCTCATCATCCTGGTTAATTCTCCTATCTAAGTTAATTTCGATGGAAATCTTGAAAAACCCTCTCCTCACTTATCTTGTGATGCAATTTGACTTGTAGATGTTTGTATTAAAAAATGTGCCGGGGTCATCGAGAGAAGACAAGTTATAATGTTATCTGTTGGGTTCCTGGCCGGAGCAGCTCTGCAGCATTCCTCTTCAAATAAAGATGCTGCAGCCATGGCAGCCGAATTCACTGACAGTAATCTCATCTCACGATGTCCCTTCTTTTCTTGCATTTATGGGTTTTATTTATGTGTGTTTCTTCTATATTATGGACAAAATTGATCCTTGCTTCGTGCTGATGTTTGTCTAGAAACTTCCGGGGAGTTGTTTGTTAACTGCATCAATAAAGGCTAGTCTCCATGAGTTTGGTTTGTCGTCACTGTATTCTGGACAGTTGAGCGTTGTTACTATTAATAAACTGTTCAATGAACTATCCTTTTCTTCGCTATGTTTTTGACTACTGCCTTCCCACTTCCTCCTATAGGAGAGAATCAACTTTTCACATTCTAATCTTTAGAAAAATTCGCACATCCAAGTTTACACCATACATTTGTGAGGGAGCAAGAATCGCATATATAATGAATTGCTTGTTTCATTACTTGAACCCTTGTTGGTGAAGATAGCTAATAATAAGAGATTGCTATCCAATTTGTTCTCAAGACTTGAACCTGCAATGTTATGGTTGCAATCCGAGTTTTAAAACCATGTAGTGCTACTGTGGATGGCAGAGTAATGTGAAATTGTTCCGGTAAAAAAAAAAAAAAAACAGAGAGACATATAACAACTGTAATAGAATTACTCTTGACCATGTTTTTCTGGACATGCAGTGCCAGCTATCAGGGGGAAGGATTATGGCAAAACAAAAATGCGGTATCCGGACTACACAGAAACAGAATCAGGTCTTCAGTATAAGGTCATTTATTGGATAGTATATGTTTCTAATTTTATCTTTTATATTTATGCATGCACATGGTTAGTTTAGTTATGCGTTCAAATTCTAAAATGAAAAGGTGTGCAGGACTTGCGAGCAGGAAGTGGTCCCTTGCCTAAGATGGGAGAGACAGTTGTGGTAAGTTCCTTAGGCGGTGTGCAAGAATTTAAAGTTTGGCATAGTTTTCTTGGCTGGCTTAATTTGAATCCAAGTAATTGGGGCAATTGACTTTTGGATTTTAGATGATTTAGTTTCTTCATAATCCAAATGAAGCACAGGAAATTTATATATTATAATTTATGTAGCTGAAGTTTGGAGTACATGGAGAATATTCGAAAACAGCAAACAAAGAGGCTCCTATTCTCTGTTACGAAACCCTGAGAGATACTAGTAAATGCTCAAGTGATAGTCAAAATAACTAAACTACAATAAATTTAGTTGTTCACAATAATCATGCTTCAAACAACTATGATGATCACCAGTTTTAACTATAAGATGAATTACAAGTATCATATGCTGCGAGTTAACAACAAATTTGTTGTTTTCTTTCTGATCAGTGTAGTTCAAGTAGTTTATGAATCATGAATTCGTTTTAGGTCGATTGGGATGGTTACACCATAGGATACTATGGTCGCATATTTGAAGCTCGAAACAAGACAAAAGGTGGCTCCTTTGAGGTATGAGATGCTTTCTCCTCATTCTGGAGTTCAAGGACTTGATTAGCTTTATCAATGTTCTGTGACCTCTTGATCTGCAGGGAGATGACAAGGACTTCTTCAAATTCAGACTAGGGTCCAGAGAGGTAGTATATCCTTTCTCGTTTGTATAAAAAAAATTGATTTTGTAGATCAGACTTAATGGAATTGAGAATGAACATCTTTTCTTCATAACCTATCATTTTCAAATTTGACTTTCCTCCAAGTAGTTATCTCGGTTTGCTTGTACACCTGTCTCTGATCCACTTGTTTTCAGAGTATCGGTCAATAGTTTGTCCTTTACATTCATAGGACTGGAATATTTAATTGGGTTGGGTAGTGCAGCTGGATAGATGTTTCAAATGGAAAGTTAGGGACTGTCATCAAATATCAATTCTGATGCCTCGCTGATGAGATTGATTGGGTTCTTGAGCATTCAGGTTATACCTGCTTTTGAAGAAGCTGTTTCAGGAATGGCTCCGGGTGGCATTAGAAGGTGCTGCGTCTGCTTTTCTCAAGGATATAGCCTTTGTTATGTTTGAAGTTCTCTATTACATAAATTTGCCATGAATAAAATATATTAACATTTCAATCGTTGTAAGTGTGCTTGCAAATTTCACAGTATGCTTCACAGCGATGCAGGATCATTGTGCCCCCAGAACTAGGATATCCTGAGAATGACTACAACAAGAGTGGGCCAAGACCAACAACATTTTCGGTAATGCTCAAGTGAAATTGGTGTCGCTTGTTTGCAGTTTATATATGATTCTAAAATGAAAAATAATTGTGTTCGGCAGGGTCAACGAGCCTTGGATTTTGTGTTGAGGAACCAAGGGCTGATAGACAAAACTTTGCTGTTCGATATTGAACTCCTTAAAGTAATCCCAGGCTAACTCCGAGCTGATTCCCCTGTCAGGGTGGACGTATTCCACTATTGCCGTCAAACATTCGGGTTAGATTTTGTTCTTTTGGGTATTGAAATAGAGGTCAATATATATTACTGTATATCCACATCAAAATCTGAAAGGAAGTTTTGAATTTGACCACCTTGTTCCTCGAGAAGATTCTTTTTCTATCTGGCTTTTGTTTGTGCAACATCATTGCCAAGGTATTTTAGGCGAAAGATAGAATTGCATCTTGGTTTGCTAGCTGTGAACATGGATGAATCTTCGTTGTTTGATTTCTGCTGCTTCAATTGGAAATTCCAGGACATCAAATAATTGCATAATCACCCATGTATCACAGTCCTTTCATTCTGGTGATTTACACATGTCAAGACGACACGACTGAATTATTGAATGCTTTACTACTCGACTGTTGGAACATTTGATTGTCAAATGTTGACACGTTCTTAATGTTGTAATTGAGTCTTGAGAGCGTGATTTCCGCTCGCTTTGTGTTGGGAAAGACGATACGGTAGTGCCTTCTGCGGCAGTGCAAAACCCGCAGACTATCCACATCCAGAGTGATCGCTGACCTATTTCATTGCTTATGAAAAACTCAACCTGGATTACTAGCATAACACAGGTCTAAAACCCAAGTTCGGGCAGTTATAAACCAAACAAAACCTTGCAACAACCACCGGGAACAAATAAAACAAAGCACAGATAACGAAAAGTCATTCTACAGAAATTGCTCCCCTAATTTACTGAAAGCTCACGCCGCTTGTAACGCACCATTACCTTGTCTTTCACACCAACCACCATTGCATTCCAGTCTATCTCAGGGAAAGGAGATATGAGCTCAAATTCAAAATTCCTCAGCAAATGACTCCATATCGCTTTTATCTGCAAGTAAGCAAATGGTTCACCGAGGCACCCGTGCCTGCCACCTCCAAAAGAAATATATGAAAATGCCCCTGCTGCTTTGTCTTCTTCTCTCCCATAAGCAAATCTGTCGGGATCATAGCTATCTGGGTCCTTGAAGACATGAGGAAGCCGGTTTGCAAATGCGGGAGACGTTGCGACAATGTGGCCCTTTGGGATGTCATATTCTTTCCCATCTCGTGTTGTCACGCTAAAGTCACTGTGTGAGCTCCGTAGAAGCATAATTAGTGGAGGATGGAGTCTAAGGGCTTCCTTGATGCACCGATACAGGGCATCCATCTCAGATAAAATATCATGATCAACCTTGTTCCCATGCTTTTTCATCAGGTTCTTCTGCTCCTCCAGCACAGCAGATAGGTATTCATTGTGTCGCAGAAGATAGGCTCCAGTCCAAGTAGAGGTGATGGAACTGGTGTGCTGCCCAGCAAAGAGAGCAGCAATGAGCAAGCCTGTGATCTCAGACTCAGTTGTTGGGCGACCATCTTTATACTTTGAATCAATGAAGCACTGCAACATGTCATTCTCTGATTTGCTGGCAAGCTTACGAGAATTTATGATATTTTCAAAGATTTCTGCAAGCTTCTTGCGTGCCCGGTCACGGCGGCGATGAGCCGGGATGGGCAAGTATGGGAATAAAACACTAACTGGGAGCATTCCATTGTCAAGGTCATGGAATAGAGCAGACACATCATCAAAAAGCTTATCACGCACTTCTCGTCCAAGTAGACATCTACTGGCTGTCAAAATGATCAGATGCTCGAGCTCATACTTCAAGTCTACCACCCCACTGTCTCCCCATTTTGAGAAGTAACCCTGCCAGTTTCAAAATGATGATAAAATGATTACAACCACGAATTCCCACATCATGAGCGCGGCATGATTGTTCTAGAAATCATACAGGGGTAAAAATCTAATGTACCATCATGCAAATTGTACTGAACAAGACCAGTATTCAATGATGATTCTCTAGAATGATTGATGGCAGCATGGTCATCAGACTTGAATTTAAAACCCACAGCAACTTTTGTGTTTAAATAGCCAGCATCAAAGAAATGGGTTGTCAATGATACTCGAACACGCAAGAACTGATAGCGTAGAAAGTAAATAGTAAAAAACAGAAACAGCTGACAGATCAATATACTTGCTCACCTCTGCTTCTACCACCATCTGGTCCACATATCCCTTGAGTTTGTTCACTCTTAAAGCCTCTGTGAAGAACCGAAACTGCTCTTGCCTAACGGAGTACTCCACATCAAACACAACACCAGGACCAAAAGTAGGCACATTGAACTGATACACCTCCTGCTGGCTCAAATCCACTTCCGAAGCCTTGAAGAAATGCGCTGACACCTCAGGGCCAATCAAGAAAGTAATCTTCCTATTAACTAAATTCACAGTAAACACACTGCCAAGTTTTGGGTACTCTTCGCGAAGCATCACTATAGGACCTTTAAGGAACTGAATGAGCCCTCCAATCAAAGGCCATCCCTTCATAACAGGAGGCAAGCGCTTTTGAGATCTAGGCATTATAAGTGCAGAGATGAGCTTGGCCACTAGTAGAGTGGCTATAATGAGGAGACCCACATTCAAGAACTTGTTATCCGTATCTCCGGTCATTATAAAGCCAATAGATTTATAATTTGGTTTGATTAACTGAAAATTCAAACAAGAAACAGAAATATCAGATAAATGATACCCACGTCACATGAAACAGCTTAAACCCAACATGAGTTTCTAACAGTTAAAATGAAAGCAGATCTAAAGGTTCCATCTTTAGTTAACATTGAAATCAAATAACTATGAATAACAAAGCTTAACAAATTTCAAAAATCTGTGAGCCCCAAACTGGAAATATCCAATCAGAAACAACCCAGAATCCAGTTCATGAAAAAGCAAAATTCTCTTTCCTTGAAGGAAAAACAAGAAACTAGTAGCACGTGCATGCAGACGGTGAGAAAAAAACAAGAAAATGCGGTAACAAACTCAGACACTACACGTTTAACATCCATCAGAAAGTAATGAATTAATGATAGAGTTGAAATCAGAGTGAAGAAGTAGAAGTACCTGATTTCAGATTGAAAAGGGGAGGACTGGCAGAGAAAGAAATCAAAGGATCGTGGGGGTTTTAGAATCAGACAGAAGACATGATCACATAAATGAGAGGCAAAGTGAGGTTTCTTTTCACTTTCTCTTCAAAAGTAGAAATAGCAAAAGAGGAGGGAGGGTGGTGGCCTTCTGAAAGGCGGGGTGTGGGATGTGGGTTTAGGATTTTACGGGAGTGTTAATCATGATGGGTTACCTTAAATGAAGGAAACGAGGTTTCCTTCTCAAGGATACTGTGGTTAGTTGTTCACTAGCCTGGTTCGTAGCATCACTACTATTATTATTAAAAAAATAAAAATTATGAACTAATTTTAAAAATAAAATTATAAATTAGAAAAATTTTAATTAGAAAAAAAAGAAAAACAATAAAAAATCTAAAGAAGAGGGTCCAAATTAGAATCATAATTATGGTTGAAAAAATAAAAACTATAAAGAATAAAATTAAAAATTATAAAAACTTTAATAAAAGAGTAAAAGTAAAAAATTATAAATTAAAAGTAGAAGGACTGAGTTGAAAACTTATATATACAAATTAAAAAATAAGGGTTAAATTGAGAAATAAAAAAAAAATAAAAACGGTACAAAAATCAAAACTAAAAGACAAAATCTAAAATACAAATAATAATGAGGACTATAGTATATTTATTATGCTGAGAGAGAAAAACAAAGAAAAAAAACTAAGAAAGACTCACAAGTCATATGTCGACAATATTTGAATACTATGCGCCGCTTCAAATTAATGACAAGATGATGAGAAATAACATGCGATGATGAAAGCTTATTTTTAAGCATCTCCAAAGTTCCCTAGCATCTCTAAAGTGCTGGCGTGTTCACTGCTCGTACCCCTAAGTTTTTTAAATTAAAAATATTATTTTAATAGTCAATTATAAAGCTATTTTTTATCAAACTAATAATTAAAAAAATTGTTGTTGGAAACCATAATACCCATAACTTCAATGGATTGGTTTTTTTGGATTCAATGATACATGTTTAATTTTATTATGTATATAAAAAAATAATTATTTCACTCGAGATATTTTAATTTTTTTTATTCATAATACTCAGGTCATTATTTAAAAAGATAAAAATATAAAATTTTATGCGAAGAAAAAAAAAAGTCAACTTGAAAAATATAATAGGAGCTATAATAGAGCACTCATCTATTTTAAGTCTCGTTTGTTTACTGGAAAATAGTTTTATTTTGAAGAATAAATTCTAAAAAAATGAATTATCTTCTAATATTTGGTAGTATAATGAAAAATAGCTGGAAAACATTTTTGAGTGTTTAGTTATGTTATGGAAAATAAGCTGAAAAATAATTTATTAATATTTTTTTCAAGTTTATTAGAATAAATGAGGAACAAATCTTATAAATTAAAAAGTTGAATGAAAATAAAATTAATATATATACAAATATAATTTCATAAATTATCTCAAACAAAATAAATAATAACCAAAATAATAGAGATCAAAACTAACAAATAAAAAAATTAAAAGATGAAGAAATTAAAATAATAATAATTATCATTTCATAAATTATTTCAAATAAAATATTTAACAATCAAAAGAACGAGAATCAAATTTAATAAATAAAAAATTTAAAGTAAAAAATAATAAAGAAAATAAAAATAAAAATTATGAAAACGATAACCAAAGTTAATATAAAAATTAAATTCTAAGAAATTAAATTAAAAACATATTCAAAATAAAATATATATATATATAGCAATTAAAAGTTTGAGAACTAAATTTAATATAATTAGCAAATAATATAGTATTTCTAAATTTTTTATAATTTTTAAAAAGTGTTTTCTATTTAAATACAAGAAAATATTTTTCTAGAAATCAAGCTAAATTTTTATTTAACTAGAAAGTATTTTTTATTAATTAAATTTTTTAATAACAAATAAATATAAAAAAATTAAAATTAATTTAAAAAAAAAATACTTTACATCAAATGAGGATATTTTTTCCTGGACCCGGATCTAGAAGCGAAGCAAAATGGTGGGTGTCACTATGTTGTTTATTTGGAAAAAATCTCTATTGATATATGTCAGGTTAGTGACAGACAACACTAGCACTTGACTCTTCTATGCCACTTTACCACTCTTCTTCACTGGCACTGGGAATGGATTTGGGAGTTTTTTTTTTCAACTTGGTTTTTAAAATATTTTTTATTTAAAAAAATATATTTTTATGTTTTTTTTTATAGTATTGATATGATAATATTAAAAATAAATTTTAAAAAATATCATTTTAATATATTTTTCATTTAAAAATATTTTTGAAAAACATTTTATATTATACTACTAAACACTAATTTAACAGAGAGGAATCTCGAGGTCCAAAAAAAAAACGATATTCTTCAAAAAAAATAAATACATTTGAGGTGAAAGGTAGCTTAATAAGGATGTCTTAAAATGTTGAAAAAGAAATTTGGAATTAAATCAATGCTTAATTTAGTAAAATCAAATTTAATTTTCTTGACTAAATATAACAAAAACTTTTAGAACCAAAATTAACGCTGCAAAAAATTCCTAGCCTCTTATTCTTTTTATTTTTTTCAATTTTATTGGAGAAATGCTTTTAACATTTTTAATCCTTTATTTTTTGAGATTTTTGTATTTTGATCTAAACTTTTATTTTTCTTGTATTTTAATCTTTGAGCTAGAGAGAGAAGATAAAGAATAGATGAAAAACAACTTAATGAGAATGAAACTCATCATTTCACCATGATTAGATAATTAAAATGATTGTTTTAGATGTTAATAACTTTCATTTCACTAGAGGAGTTTTATTAGGGTATTTTAAGCCGTCCTCCATCTTGTCGAGAAAAGCATATCAAGATTGAGAGATAAAAAACAACTTAATTTTGCAATTTCAAAGCAATGTTAAAGTATTTTGGGTTGTGAGATTGATTCACGAGGTTTTAAAGGTGAATTTAAGGTTAAAATGAGTTTTTGAATTAAAAAACTCATTGCTTGGTTTTCCAAACACCTTATTGGTGGTCGGGATCTGGAGATGCAATTTATCCTAAGTTATCCTGGTATCATAATCCAGAGCGCGAGTTAAGTGGTTTGTCTCTAGATAACTCGGGTAAGTTTTTTTTAAAAAAAATAATTTTTTTTTCTCAATTTCATCATTTAATATTAGACTGGTTAGGGATTGAGTTTCAAATATTTTTTTGCTTGATATGAAGTTATGTCATTCTTATAACCTGAATCACGTGTTTGATGGTTTAACATGAGCTAACTCAAGTTGTTTTTTTTTAGAAATGATTTTTTTTATTTTATTTAAAAAAAAATACATTTAACATCCAAACGGTTTGGTTCAAAATATGATTGTTCACCATAGTTTAAAAAATTATATTTTATATCATATAGTTTATAAATATGCTAACACTTAACATCCTCCTTAAAAAAATATCAACAACAATTGTCAATTTATTTATTGAAATGCAGAAAGAACCCTTAAAGCTCAAAAATAAAATAAAAAAGTGCCACCAAGCTAAACGATATCTTATTAATTACAAAAATATCATTGGTTTTTTTAATTTAATATGTCACAATCTAAATATTTTTTTTAAAAATATCCAGTATTTAAAAATAATACAGTCTAATATACATTGGATTTTTTTTCATGATTAAATAGAAAACATGTTAGAATGTCTTTATATTTTTTATGTTTAAAAAATAATTAATATGACTTACAATGAAGTTTGATCTAGTTTGTACTAGAATAAAAATAAATAACAAAAATATATTTGATTGAAGAAACAAAAATGTAAAATCAAATTTATTTGTAAAACAATTATTGAATGATTTAATCCCATCAAAGCCAAGATACGAGAAGACATATCTCTTTTGATTTCATCTCTTTTTATCTCAAATCAGTAATTAAACACCACCTCCTTCTATCTCTCTCTCTCTTTTTTTTTTTCCCGTCTATGGAAAGTATGCACTCTCCACCATCTTCGAACTTCATGGCAGCGCACTAATAGCCAACGACGGATCCAGCGTGGAGCGTTGGCCCCGAAGGATAAAATATTCGACACGCAACTTAAAAATATATCCAATTTGGTCCATTTCTTTTTTAAAAATAAATATTGCCCTCTCTCAGTCTTCAAGGATCCATCATCACCGCTAAGAGCTAACAGCAACAGGCCAGTTAACATATCCTGTGTTTTCTCAAGGAGTGGAACACCAGTCACAGACTAATGAATTATTGGCCCAGCACCAAAATAAGAAAGAGAATGAAAGGATCGGTCATGTGAATAGAATACAATGGTGGTGTTTGTGTGCTAGACGCAGATCGCGCAGTTTAAAAAACAGAAAAAGGTAATAATGCATTAAATTATGGTGTCAAGGTTTCCACCAACAAAGCTCTTCTTTTCTGGGGGGTGGGGGGGCAGGAGAAGAGACTGGAGAGGACCACAAACAAATACGTAAATCTTGGACAAGAAAATGAAACTGCCACCTATGGACTCACTGGAAAAAGTTCTTAGTTGCTTCACCAACCAAAGCTTCGAGGCCAAGAGCCAATAAAATCAGAAGCGTACAGTTTCTAAATTACAATCATAATGTTCAGAGGTAAAAGATGCGAACAAAAAAGTACCATGGGGGAAAGACAGCAAGGAGAGGAATCTCACTCATTCGATATCTCCTCCGATTTCCCTTGGTGTGAAAGCCCTGAGGACCCTGAGTAGACATGACCACTATGACCTCTTCCCGAGTCTAGAGCAGACCGATCTGTGGATCCACTGCGATTATGCAGACGCCTTTGTTTAGTATTTGATTGCTCCCCAGCTTCAGACAATGAACTCTTATGTCTGCTACTATGTGTCGATGCAGCATGTCCCCTTGACAACTGTGAGTTTCGCAGCTTGGAACTTGGGGTTGTAGTTCCAGAATGGAGGGAAGAATTCATCAATGAAGATCCAGCAGACATCTGATATGAACGTTTTGATTTCTTTTCTGCTTCTTGTTTCTCAAGTTCTTTAGGGTCAGGATAATGCACAAGCGAAACTTGTCTTGAAATTTTACCAACTATCAGTGCAGAAAACCATGTCAGGTAATGCTTAAATAAGATTTTAACACAGCAGGATTGGATTCACATAATTAAATCAACAGTGCAAAAAGCTATCACAACAACAACAACAATGGATGTATATTTTTGGACTATTTTAATAATCAGGGATGAATAATCAATTGCACAGTGTTGATTGAGGAGTCTATGACAAACAAATGACATCCATGTTAAATTTAGACACCTAAAACACTAGATATCCAGTGATACACTTGCATGCAACTGATTTGATAAGCAATGGTTCCAAGCTCATAGAAGTACTAGTGTTTTTTTATAATTACTAAAAGGCATCAAATATATATAGCCCCTATTATGGGGGGTGGGTTGGGGGGACATAAACATAGCATGGCAATAAATTCTTTCATGATATGCAAAGAAGCAAACACCTTAATCCAATTAAATCTATTGAGGAGGACAAACATGATTCTTCCCCTTGATTGTGCAGCAATATTCTCACAACCATCAAAATATGCTAATGAAATGCAACCCCAAAGCTCTCCTCTTCCTCGCCCCTCCAAACTTACAGAACCTGACTCAACCCCCACAAAACCCAACAGCTTCAAAAACCAATTATCATAAAGTTCTTCCCCATAAACAAAAGAGTAAGAGATTCAGCCATTTTTTATAAAGTATCTATTTAACAACACCTTTTTAATAGTTAAAACATACTCCAAGAGCTCCCAAGTGAAAAAGGACACTACAGAGGGTATTTTGGAATTTTAACCTCTAAGTTCCTCTCCGCGAGAAGTTGCTACCTTGCTATTCACCTCAATGCTTGACCAGAACAATCCTTCCACAAACTCCATAGAAGAATCACATTAAAATGACCATTTTTATTTCATCCCAGTATCACTCTCCATATGCCTAGATAAAGAGTTAACCTCGAATCTGATAAAAATTTAATTCGTAGGTTAACTAAAGAGTTCATCAATCTACTAGTTCAATTGTTATCTAATTCATATTCCACCATGAAACAAGATACTGGACATGAGTAGAAATGACCTCCCCTTTTCTTTCTTGTCTATATTTTCCCTTGTTTAAAGTGCTGACTTCATTTGATGGAAATAGCTCTCAACAATTCAACACCATTATGGGAAAAATCCACATGGAGAATTTATTTGCGATATAGATATATCTACGACAACCTTCACCACTTCAACTTTTAGTTATCTAAAGACCCTGGTGTCAACATCCAGCTCTATACCTCTTCCTATAGCCATTTTCCCAGGTCTCTTGATTCCAGCAGCCACAGGTGTGCTGCCAATATCCATACTCTCACTCAATGGTCAACAACAGAAAGATTTCCACTAGCATATAAAAAACATGTGGTTATATGCAAGTCTATGAAATTGATTGGAACAATCAACAACATAAAATACTAAACAATTGAAAAGAACAGAAAACAGTATCATGTTGGGGATAAAGTAATTTCATAAAATACAATTCATTTATAATTCAGGAAGAAAAAGAAAGTAGAAAAGCCAAATTTACCAATCTTCGTTTCCAATTCAGAAGAAAGGAAAACCGTTGCATCTAGCCCTTTAGCAGAGCAGCTGACCAGATCAAATGCTTTCCCTGCCGTAAAAAGTAATAATAAACCTTGTTATCTCCAAATTATGCACACATCAAGATTAGCACACATACAGTAACTGTATGCTATTTTCAATGACAGAAACTGCATCAGTTGTTGATACCTGGAGATGCCTCGAAATTTCCCAAACATCCATCCTGATCAAGACTGAGCGAAAGTTCTTTCCCATTAAAATCAGGAAGCTGAAATACACATACAATTAATAATGTTAGCAATTAAATCTTACTCTCCATGAATCGCAAAACAATGATAGCATTGTTTACAATGACCTTCAAATAACTGGCACCTTATTAAATAATACTGATAAATTTGTTTTCCCATAACAACAATGAACGCAAAACTCAGTAATAAAATAATAATTTACTTAATGAAACTATGAGTCATTTATTTATAGAGATAATAAAAAGAGCATGTAAAGCTTGCTTACTTCATTAATAGGCCATTGAATGAGCCAGAGCTCAGTCGAATCTGACAAGCTAATATCAGCCAATGGTTCCCTCGAATCTTCTTCAAATCCTGGTTCAGGCTTGTAACCCTCCATCTCCTCAACATCATCCATTGCCCAATACCTCTGCGAAAAAAAATATATATAACATCACTCTTCATTCAAACATTTCATCAAACACCTTCCAAACAATTTTCATCCCTTTCCTTTTACTTCATAGGTGTTACAATTACCAATTTTGTTAATTAAAAAAAACGAAGGAGCTTGCTGCTTGTGCAGAGGGAAACTTTAGAGATTGAATAGAAGTTACGTGAAAGATAACGAGAAAAGAGAGGGAGAGAGGTACCTTTATGGATAGTAATAACAGTAACGGCGAACAAGGAACTTTTTTTTCTTCTTCAGTCGTGGTGCTTGTTGCTTGCAGTTGCAGGGGGGTTTAAGCGAAACCTAAAAACCTCACGGCTTCCCTCTCTGTTTTGTCTGGGAGCACAAGTATTTTGCAGGAGGAAGGTAGCGTGTTAAGAGGCCGAAGTCTAGTGGGAAAAATTAGAAACAAATGTCCAAAAGATACTAGGCTAGACCAAGGCTCTTACGGTCTCAAAATACTGGAAGAAACCCAGCCCAGTTGTAGACACGTCCCACTTTTTATTTCAGGTATAATTATTTTATCCATTAAGAAATATCCATTAATAATATTCTTCTTTTCTATCTTTTTATAATTAAATGATATTATTTCCAGTGAATAATTAAATACTTAAGTACTAATATAATTTAGAAGAGATATCTTTATTGTGTAGCTTAAATTTTATTGGATGGAAATATAAAAATACTTTGCAAATGAGTGATGGATTTCATCGGTTTAGTGGTTGAAACTTTTTATAATTTTTTTTTGAATGTATAAAATTATTATAGAGATGGTAATGGATATTTATAAATTGAATTTCTTGATACTTATATAGAAATTTAAATATTCATAAACTATTATATTTTAATTATTCAATATATATATATATTAAATGATAAAATGATAAATATTATTCATGTATGTATTTTATATTAATATCAAGGTATGTATATATCACATTATATTGGGGAAAAAATTGTAAATATTCTACAACTATATTTATATAATATAAATATATATTTTGATTCAAATTCATATAAGTTTCAAGTAGGTTTAATAATATACCTATTATTTATCAGATCTAAAATATACTTATTTATTGAGCTAGGATCTTTAAATTGTTATCCCTGTTCAATCGACGCCATGTACTACAGGCTCACCTGTGAGATTCATCAATCTCATGGGGGAGCTGTAAGGACATGGGAGGGACGACAACAACTCTCCCCAAAGTTTCACACCAGTCCTTGTATTTTCAACCTAATTCTACTCCAACCCCTACTCTTCTCTTTGATGTTAAACCATACCCATGCTATTCTGGTTTCTATCTGGGTATTCTGGCTTTCGATTAAAAAAGTATAAAAATACGCATCTCGTTCTTGATACTCGTCCATCTCGAACCTGAAAAATACGCATAATAAATCTAACTCCACCCTACAAGGCCACGTGACGATCACCATTTTCGTATAATCACACAATACATGCCCATAACTACAAATTAAAAAAAAATAAAAAATAATTCATTCTTCTTCGTATAATACCAGTTAGCGCATGCCTACAACCTTGTACCCATCGCCTACCCAATTCCTTCAAAAGGGCTTCCCCATCGCCTACCCAATTCCTTCAAAAGGGCTTCCACTCTCTCCACGAATTTCTAGACTTGATCGCTGAAACCCATAACCAGCTAAAGACCTTTGCTTGATCGAATAAACATGGACACCATCAAATAAAAGGGCACTCGCTCGTGTTCAAAGCAATCCCGAGCAGATATCAATTAATGCTAATCGATAAGGATGAGTTTGGGAACGCAGCCGAGTTGAATTATGATGTTGAAAGATTTTGATTTTTTTTATTTTAAATTGTTTTTTTATTTTTAAATAGTTTTAATATTATGGTATTAAAAATAAATTTTAAAAAATAAAAAAATTATTGATAAACTCAACTTCTGTTGACTTTCTTATTCAAGTCAACATCATTAATTAATATCAATACTATGTACCAGTAGGTGGTCAATTTTCTAGTGGACCTTTATTATTAGACAATAATGCTATTATTTCGGGCTGTTGTCAATTTATAGTTACTATTTTTCCTCGTCACCAAGCCCCCTTTTTATTTGTTAGAATCTAAATTTAGGAGTGATGCTTCTCGCCTTTCAACAATTTATAACATCACCGCTGCAAAAAAAGAAAAACAAGAAGTCATCGTTTCAGCTAGGGTAAAAAAAAAAAAACTATGGTTATATTATTAACAAAAAAAATCTTTATATTATATTTATAATAGAAATTAGATTTATGGTACTATATATATAATATATATATATATATATAATAATATTAATTTCTTGTATTGCTAAAAAGTATTTGTATTTTAAAAAGAGTGCATTAATAATTTTTTTTATTAATGAATATTGTGAAGAGCGATAACACAACACCAACCCTTACTCTTATCGATAGCGTCATCATGACCTCAAAAAAACAAAAAAAAAAACACAAAAAAGATCGCAAAGCATCAGCTTTCATTGAAGTCTGTAACATCAAAGAAAATCGATGTCTACCCGTTTTTTCCCGCTGGATTATCTCTCTACGATGCATAGATAGACTAACTTGACAGGACCCCCATTCACTCCATCAGCACTGCCGACTACTGAGAGCGAGAGGGAGCGGAAAGGTTATCAGTATAATTACTTATAAGCCGAACTCCAATAATGATGGTAGGGCGGGCGGGCGGGAATCAATAATGTTGGGATTGTACGTGCAACTATATACGTCAAAGCATTAATGCAACTTCTCTTTACTCGCTACATATCACTATTGCGTCTTTCTTTCTTTCCTAACTTTCAATGGAGGATCATTTATTGCCATTTGTTTTAATCTCTTCCATTGGGGCTTCATCGTGGGTTGGTTGGCCCTCCTTCTTTGTTCTTGCCTCTTGGTTTCATTTTATTACTGGCTAGCCAGGCAGCTGCTAACTGTCCCATAATCACGAACCCTTTTCACTTCGATGCAGGACCATTGAAGTTGCATGTGAAACGTTATTCACCCACTTAAGCTCCGGTACTGCAGCTAGGTATCTAAGCTAAGCTCTTCTTATATAAGACTGCCTCGGTGTGTTTCAGCTGCTAGTTTAGTTACGTTATTCTCAGGGAGTCATTTTCTGGACTAGCCTTAGAGGTGATGGTGTTAAATTTCCATAGATACGTAGTTCATTATCTTCTATTTGTTCTGCATCAGAATGTTAGAGAGTAGAAGCTTAATTGCTTTTATATGTATATGAGGACTTACTAGTATGCGTGATGATAGTAGAAAGTAGACACAAATTGATGCGTATTATTGTTGGCTTAATTAATCTTACAGGGAATTAGCCAGAGACATGGGTTCCCGTGAAATAAAGTCACCAGAAGGTCTACCAGAGACACCAGCAGCATATGATGGAGTTTCAAACCCAGTTCATAGCAAGAAGCTTGGAATTTACTTCCTCGAGTCCGACAATAGGAGGATGGCTTTTGGCCGTGGATATACTGGAGGAACTACTCCTGTTAACATCCATGGGAAGCCTATTCCTGACCTCTCAAAGACAGGTGGCTGGATTGCTGCCTTATTCATTTTTGGTAAGCAACTTCTTCACATGAGTTTACATTCCATTTCTCAGAAAACTGTCACATGAAGGTTAATAATTAAGTCGTGTTTTCTGGTGTAATAACTGGGAGATTAAATTAAGGTTACACTACAATTATGATAGACAGGTGAATTGGACTAGATCAGAAAAACAAAAATACTGGTAGTGTTTCTGTAGTCATAGAATATGATATATGCTATATATTCTTTCGCGGAATTAATTTACAACTTGTGTTCAAGAAGTGCAAGATCATGTGTATGTTAAGTGTTCAGTCAAATCATATTTCGGTCCCTCACTGAGCTTGGATCTTTTTTTTTTCGTCCAGGAAATGAAATGGCAGAGAGGATGGCTTACTTTGGCCTCTCTGTTAACATGGTGGCCTTCATGTTCTATATTATGCACCGACCCTTTACCAGTTCATCCAATGCAGTGAACAATTTCTTAGGAATTTCTCAAGCTTCCTCTGTCCTTGGCGGATTTCTTGCAGATGCGTATCTCGGCCGATATTGGACAATTGCAATTTTCACAACAATCTATCTTGCGGTAAGATGTGTTCATGAACAAATAGGCGTCAATCAGTTCCTCAAGTTAAATCCTTAGAGGTTTACTGATGATGCGTTTTCCTTTCAATCTTTGTTTCCTGGAGGGCTTGACAGGTATAACCTTGTGTGCAACAATGAATATTTTCATGCCGGACCAGGGTCAATGCGATCAGCTATCCTTGCTTTTGGGTAACTGCGAGCCAGCGAAATCATGGCAGATGCTCTATCTTAACACAGTTCTTTATGTGACTGGATTTGGAGCTGCAGGTATAAGGCCGTGTGTTTCTTCATTCGGAGCCGATCAGTTCGATGAAAGAGGTGAAAATTACAAGTCTCATCTGGATAGGTTTTTCAACTTCTTTTATCTTTCTGTGACTATTGGAGCAATAGTGGCCTTCACTTTAGTAGTCTACATTCAAATGAAACATGGATGGGGATCTGCCTTTGGTTCGCTGGCCATAGCTATGGGCCTGTCAAACATGTTATTCTTTGTCGGTACTCCTTTGTATAGGCATAGATTGCCAGGAGGCAGTCCACTAACAAGAGTTGCCCAAGTTCTGGTCGCGGCCTTTCGGAAGAGAAAAGCCTCGTTTTCCAGCAGCGACTTAATAGGCCTTTATGAGGTTCCTGGCAAACGTTCTGCTATAAAGGGTAGTGGAAAGATAGCACATACAGATGACTTCAGGTATAATTGCTAATCTCTAACATTTTTAATATTTCATGGATTAATACAGTTTTAGGCTGTATGAGTTTTGGTTCTCAACCTCTGGCTGTTTGTTCAACGGTTTTGGAGGATTTCTATTACAAGTTACAAAGAAATCTGTTTTGGTCATCCTTTAAAAAACAAAAAAAAAAAAAAAAAAAAAAAGAAAAAAAAAGGAAATTATATCTTTCACCATATAATTTCCAAAACTTGTGGGCTTCAACAGATGTCTGGACAAGGCAGCATTGCAATTGAAGGAAGATGGTGTAGATTCAAGTCCTTGGAGGCTTTGTACGGTGACTCAAGTAGAGGAAGTCAAGATACTTATAAAGCTTGTTCCAATACCAGCTTGCACAATAATGCTCAATCTAATCTTAACAGAGTATCTGACTCTATCAGTCCAGCAGGCATATACTTTGAATACACATTTGGGTCATCTCAAACTTCCAGTAACAAGCATGCCCGTGTTTCCTTGCCTCAGTATATTCCTGATATTGTCTCTCTATTACTCGGTATTTGTTCCAATATTCCGGCGCATTACGGGCCATCCTCGTGGTGCTTCTCAGCTTCAAAGAATAGGAATCGGTCTGGCATTTTCAATTCTTTCTGTTGCCTGGGCAGCCATTTTTGAGAGGTATCGGAGAAAGTATGCTGTAGAACATGGCTATGAGTTTAGTTTCTTGACTCCCATGCCTAACCTGAGTGCGTACTGGTTGTTGATCCAGTATTGCCTGATTGGAATAGCTGAAGTCTTTTGCATTGTGGGCTTGCTTGAATTTCTGTACGAGGAAGCTCCTGATGCAATGAAGAGTATAGGATCTGCTTATGCTGCACTAGCAGGTGGAATTGGCTGCTTTGCAGCAAGTATATTAAACAGCATTGTGAAATCAGTGACAGGAAACCCAGACAAGAGGCAGCAATCATGGTTGTCCCAGAATATAAATACTGGTAGATTTGAATATTTCTACTGGCTGCTTACAGTTCTGAGTGCGATAAATTTCTGTGCCTTTCTATATTCAGCCCGTAGGTACGAGTACAGGGCAGAGCAGAAATTTGGGATTCAGGAAGTTGTAACCAACAAACAAAACACCCCAGCCAGGGGCTAGCAAGCCGTATATGAATTCGAAATCTAAGATGGACAAGTACCGCATTCACAATTAAATTTCTCTCTTCTAATGCAAGATTTCCCCTTCATGAAGTTTCCCTTCTAAAACATAACTTAGAACAAGATAAAACATGAATCACAGCTGCATTTTCCTGCATTTAATCGAATTGCTGGCAACATTTGAATTCTGTGCCCTTGTCATTATCTCAACCTGGTCAGGGTGCATTGAAGATCCTGATATTGCATGTGCGCTGTGTGAATGATCATGGTTTTGGATCCTGTGCCAATGAGTGCCAGGGTCCAATATGTTTGATTGGAAGCTTGAGCCAGCCCCTCTTTATGGTTAGTTGCCCGGATGGAACTGTCCAGTGCCCCTATGCATGTCTGTATCTTCTGAGCTTCTTGTCTGTTGTTCACCCATTTATATCAGCTGCCTCTAGAGGACAGAGCCATGGAGTCACTCACATGGGGCTAGCTAAATATTAAATGCCATCAAACTAATTGAATCTCGGAGCCCTTCTGATAAAATTAATCTGCATAACCATAACATGGGCCATGGCATGGCCTCAGGATTCGATAAACCACTCAGAGTTGTCCAGAATCCTCCGTTGACTTTAGGTGAACAAAGTTGGTGTTTTCTTCTAAACTAATTGAATTAAAGAAGCTTAAAAAAGGGACCATTAGTTAGGCACAGACAAAATTTTCAGTACCTCTGGCATGAAAATGTTGATTTATCGATCACACTATTGCATTATTATAAAATTTATAAATTAAAGAAAATGTTGATTTCTAGTAGCGTTTAGGATTCTTTAATTCAAAAACGATAAAATCTTAAAGTATAATTCGAATCTATTTTTTCTTTAAATGAGATATATAATCTTAAAATACATCCAAAATACATCATAACCGTATCTCTCAAATATCCTAACCATATCCCTCACCATCTTATTATATTCCTAAGTATTCAAAAGATATTATTTCTTCATATATAAGAAATTATTGCTACCAATACGTTACTGTATAAGCCCAACACGGACACAGTAGCTTTTATGAAGTTTGCATGCTGCTTAGGATCCACGTAAATCCATCTCATTCTTAATGCGTGTTTATTGTGATACATTCTTATTTTTTAAAAATACTTTTCATATACAAATTTATTAAACTAATTTTTTTATTTTTAACATATTAATACATCAAAAATATTAAAAAATATCGATTTAATATTTTTTTCATATTAAATATATTTTTGAAGCTAAATACAAATGCAATGCATTTTTCAAAAATATTTTTCAATTAAAAATATATTAAAAAAATATTTTTTTCAGATTTTTATTTCATTTTTAGCATTAACTAATCAAAACCATAAACATACAATTAAAAAAAAAAGAATTAAATAAATTTTCAGATGAAAAAATTTTCAACGGCACGTTGAAAACATAACCAAATGCAACGTTGGATCACGTTGGATCACTGGCATGAGTAGTTTTTAAGTGGTCCAATCTTGCTAGTGAAATCAAATATCTAAAACAAAAAAATCACTTTCATGGGAATTGAAGTGGTCCAAATATCCTGTTCGAGTAGGCACTTACCATAGCAGAACCTCAAATATTTCACAAGTAGCTTCTTAATCTACTAATAAATCAGCCAACACATGCAGATGAACAACAATATAATTACACAAAATGGCAAACTAGAAAGTGCAGGCGAGGTTCGACGATTCTTTTACGCTGGAACTGATTACGTTATTCTAGATGCCACACAACGTTGTCTTATTATATGGGTTCAACCAAAGGTGTATCATAGTCAAGCATCATCCTATAGCTTGAAGCATGAGGTAATAATATCAGCAGTACTTAGGCTGTGCCTTGTATGAATCGGCATAATGTTTATGAATTAGTTTATACAAGCTATACACTGATCAGTAGAATATACACGAAAAGCAACGAGCATTTGACCATCAAGTACAGTAGGAAATTACAAGGTAGTGTAAGCAGAGAAAATGAAAATTTGTTTTATGCAAAAACCTTTTTTTTTTCTTTTGAGAAATCTATGCAAGCCTCTTTTAAATAAAGCTCAGGGAGCTTTTATTTACACTCCAGCGAGCTCTTCCTCCATTGACGGTGAATCAGACGCACACCAACTTAAGGGCTTTCACAAAACTCCATTTCCTAGCATCCCAAATGGAAGTGGTTCATCAAAAACACCTCAAGAAATCTGGTTCTATTATTAGGATTTCCATGTAAATGGAGGACTAATTCTAACACTATTTAGTGAGCAATAACTCACAAAAAGGAAGTGAACATAGCAATCTATAGTGACTATCCAATATTTAAGATCAGTTCAAAATAAGTAATATGTAGGTGCAGAAAGCAGAGTAAATGTAAAGTTTTGATGGCTGTGATTTTATCAATATGTGATGAGAGAGAGTGTGCATGTCTAGAAGTTGACACTTCAACGAATTGTCTTTCACTTCCTCATATGCCATCTCCACACTGACGGAATGATTAAAGGCTTGAAATTATATTTCTAGGCTATCTGAAAAACTGGCCATAGTTTGAGCAGCTACTGATACTAATTTGGTCCTTACAGACAAAATTAAGCCTGCTTGCAACCTTTCCCGAGATCAGTGCCTTCGCAGGAAGGTTCAGGACTCAGAATTATTATTATTATTATTATTTTTCAGTAAGAAATTGATGATGTAATCTAAGGAGAAATTCAGCATACCTTGCCACATATTGGACAACTTTCACTTCTTTCCAACCATTCATAAATGCAGCCAAGGTGAAAATGGTGAGAGCATCGAGTTGTGATTTTAGGATTTTCTGGGGTGTACCCTGCAGCATGATCATTCAAAAACACCTTACCAGAGGGAATAAGAAAAAAGCATAACTTAAAAGCCACAATCTGATGCAGCACAATCTAAACACATTAAATTACCATCAAGACAGGTAGGGCAAGCATCTTCATCTTCAGAAGATGGTTGCACATAAGTTAGCCCGTGTGCAACTTTTGTTGCTAAATATTTGTCTGACAACTCTGAATAGCCAAGTTTATTGTCATCTTCAGAATCAATTCCGTTTCTTCTTCTTCCAAAGCCCAATGATTCCACAGCAGAACTGCTCATATTTCTTCTCAGTGGTTGTGATTCTTCTTGCAAATGAGTCATCGACTTCCTAGAGACTAAACCATAACGCTGCAAATGAGCATACCTCTGATCAGTATCATAAGGGAGTGGCCTGGATGACGAGAGTTGAGTGTCATTTGCAGAACCATCTGGTAATCCTGTGCCAACTCCAGTTGATGCCAAAGAAGTACCTTCTTGGGTTGGCGAGACAGTCCTACCTTCAAGCCTGTGAAACACCGTACCATACTGCAAGTGCATGGCAGAAGGTAATAAGTGCATCATCTAACTGGAATGAACTAAACAAAAAATATGAGGATGTGTGACTACAGCACCAAAGAACATGCTTTGGAAAGGGAAATATATTATGAAACTCACATTAGAAATTAGGATCTTTCCATGATCAAGAATATAAGTGATAGTGTAATTTAGTTAATCGGGTATTTTCGAGCCAGTTTTAAGAAACTAAACCTCAAATCACAAAGCATATGCATGAGAGATAATGCATGGGAGATAAGTTTCATTAGAAAGCATAAACATGAGAACAACTTTAATCACAAATCGGTTGAAATATTTTGATGGAGCGCACCATGGCATTGGAATTGCACCCAAGGGAAAGGTACTGTTTAATCATTTATTACTCTGTGGCACCTAAAGGGTTTATTATGACTATTTGCATATGCTCCAAATCCGCTGGGTGAAATGTTTATTTCATGCTTCTGTAAAATCTGAGCTCAATGCAATCACAAGATTATATACGTTCATTGAAATACAAATTGGCAAACCCCTAAAAGACCTAACCCCCTAGATTTAGCCCAAATGCCTTGGCTGCATGATCTTATGCAAACAATCTCCACAACAAAGAGCCTAGAGTTTAGCAAACATCTGTGAAATGAAAAAATCAACAGTAAAGTGTGTTGAGTTGTCTGTATTTCAATGCTTACCCCACTGCGTAACTGGTGGAAAAAGAATCTTAGGCAAACGCAGTGCCTGTATATTGAATTGCCCGAGTAAGCATGTTCTTCATGTTCATCACTGCATGGACAGCAGCAAAAAGCACCCATCTTTGTGCTTAAAAAATAAAACCCAAAAAATTGGCTGTTGACAACTAGGAAGCAACAAGCTAGGAATCAAGGATGCTATATCTCCAGCGAACCTGTACAAAACAAACAAACTTGAAGCACTCCATAAGAACAGTTATCAGCATAATTGGAATGATGAGAAGAAAAAGCGGTGAATGACATAAATCATCAGCCAAAGAGAAAGAATCTAAAGTTCTTAGTAGAGAAACCCTCTAGGGCATTAGGTCCTTCTCAGAAGACCTTTTGGAGTTTTCAAGGCTGAAGATACTTTATCTACAAACTTTGAAAGGAATAGATACATAAAATGCCACCACGCTTCTACAAACCAGAATGGCAAACAACACTAGTCAGCAGTGAAGTCATTTCTCAAGAATCTCAAGGGCAGTCGGTTCACATAGTTATGCATTTGGAAATGGCAAACATGTGCAGATGGAGATATGCCTGATATCACCATTTCCGGAAAGTGATGAAGGGCATGAAATTCCTCTAAAACCAGGAGCAGGGTCATGGTCATCTAAACTTAAAAAAAAAAACGAATGCTCTCTTTGTCAATCATTGAAGCTTTGAAAGGGGGGATTTGATGAAACTCTTGTTTCGTGAGTTGCTATGGACTATAATTCCTTCACAATGGAATAATAAATCAATATATTAGCCACGATAGATTTTTATTTTTTCAAAAAAATAAATAGCAATGTACCAGCGGTATAATACAATTTTTTTTTTTAAAAAAAAGAAACACTTAATCTCACTGTAAAACAACAGCCAGTCTAAACTTAACAAGCAACAGAAAGACACTAATTCCTTTATAATCACTCACCCTACAAATTATAGAAGAAGAAGAATAAATTAAGAATCTGGCAGTATATGAATATTGATGATCGCAGGTTGTGTTGTGAGAACTGAAAGTGTCCTAGGGTTTGGTTAACCCGTGAATGGAAAATAAAAAAAAAAAAAAAAGGAAAGAAAAGGAATGGAGAGAGCGGAAGTTTCCTTCTACTTACCTTCAGTACAATTGAAGAGAAAGATCTGCAGCAGCAACCTCAAAAGGAAAGGAAAATCTATAAAGTACGCCACAGGGCCAACGACCTCTGCAGTCCACAAGGAGAAAAAGGAGAGGAAAATATGTCTTGTTTCTTTCTTACGATGATTTTGTGTTTTGGGAGCTAATGGCAGGGACAGGCAGGGGAGATTTTTTTTATTTTTTTTCTATTATTTTAATTTATTTAATAATTAACAAGATATCATTATTTACTTTTAAAAATTGCAGTGAATCAAATTAAAGGGAAAACAAACGGATAGATACTTTTAAAACAGGATTAACAGAGGCTAAATGTCGATGAGATTAGATTAGTTGGATGAGCAACTCAATATTTGTTTTCAATAGATAAAAAAAACTCTCCCTCCATTATATCGTGGAATTAGGTGCGTTTCAAGGGTCTGGAATGAGAAAGACTGCTCAGCTTGATAATAGTTGAACAAGTTGAGGAACCCTTAGCCCAGTGTGACACAGCCGTACAGAGCTTGTTGGAGAAGAAGAAATGCCACTTCACAGATGTCTTCAAAGCATTCATGACCACCCGGAAGACAAGGATAGTTAATAGTCAAAAGAAGGTAGCTGGATCGATTGTTTTCTATACTCGTTTCGGTGCTGTCGGTTTTGGAGGCTGTTTCAGTATATGATTATTTAAAAAAAAAAACTATTTAAAAATATATTAAAATAATTTTTTAAAAAAAATATTTTGAATATGAATATATTAAATATTAAAAATAATATTAATTTAAAATTAAAAAAAAAAAAAAAATTTTAAAGCACCAAATCAGAAACAAAATAAATAAAGAAGATGTACTGGAGCCCAATGCTCGAGCAAAAACCCATTGGCAATGGTTGGAAGATACATTCTTTGTTAGGCTCTGTTTGTTTATATAAATTTTTTTTAAAAAAAAATTTTCAATTTTAAGAAAAGTGAATTTTTTAAAAGTGAATTTAAAAAAAAAATTCTAAAAAGTAAATTATTTTTTGATATTTGGTAGTGTTATGAAAAATGAACTGGAAAACACTTTCTAGTATTTGATTATATTATGGAAAATAATTTATTAATGTTTTATTTTTCTCAAATTTATTAAAATAATAAGGAACAAATCTTACAAATTAAAAAGTTAAATAATAATAAAATTAGAAAAAAAATTTCATAAATTATCTCAAATAAAATAAATAATAATCAAAATAATAAAGATCAAATCTAAAAAAAAAGATAAAGAAATTAAAATAATAATAATTAACATTTCATAAAGTATTTCAAATAAAATATATATAGCAATCAAAAGTTTGAGAATCAAATTTGATATAATCAATAAATAATGACATTTCTAAATTTTTCACAACTTCTGGAAAGTGTTTTTCGTCCAAATTTTTCAGGAAAACACTTTCCTGAAAACCAAGCTAATTTTCCTTTGACTGGAAAGTGTTTTTCATTTACTAATTTTTTTAAGAGCAAACAAACACAAAAAAGTTTGAAAATTGATTTTTCAAAAATCACTTTTTGAAAAACAAACACAAGAAAATTTAGAAAGTATTTTCCTGAAAACCACTTTCCGAAAAACAAACATAGCTTAATTGAAGAACTTTCTCATTTCAGAAATTCAAGCACATGATGTTTTAAAAATAATTTTATTTTATCTTATAATATATTTTCTCAAATAAAATATTTTTAAATTTAAAATTTATACAAAGATTCATATGTAACCATATAATTAATAAAATTTTGATAATTTATTAAAACATCATTTCATCTAAAAATTTAAATTATTAATAAAATTTTAATAATAATTTTATATTAATATCTGATAATTATACTAAAAATAGTTTTCTTTAGACTTGTGTGCATGGTTTAAAAGCATAAAACTCATTATGTGTATCTGGTTTTTTTTTTTAAAAAATATTCTTTTATTTTTTTAAATAAGATATATGATATTTTATTTATTTAAGCAAATAACATGTAATTCATATTTATATTTTTTTTATTATTTTTTTATGACCATCACATCAAAGTCTGGGTTTTTAGACCCTGAACATCAAATTATTAACTTGTTTTCATTTAAAATCATTTAAGAAAAATCATAAAAATCTCAATATACTCTTTTTAGCTATAAAAACACTCTAATAACAAAAAAAATAAAAAAGAATTTAAATAAAAAACTTCATGCCCCCGGTCTAACTGTTCTAGCAAGCTAAAAGAAAAAATCACCTTAACTAAACTTTTCTTTTTAAAACAAACCAATTGACACCCAGAATTGTCTTTTACGATGGCAATGTTAGATCCCAATTAACTTGATCTTGGCTTTTGAGTGTGCTGCTATGTTTTTTTTTTCTAATCTTTTCCCTTGTTGATCGGTCCTATATACATAAATCATGGGATTTTATGTTGGTGTTTTGCTTCTATTAAAAAAAAAATATAGATTTTTTTATATAAAATTTCATGGATCATTAAATTTAATATAATAAAAATAAACTTCACAATAAATTTATGGGAAGATAAATTTAAAACTGAAGTGTAGCTAGTAATATAAATTTAAATCCAAATCAATTTATTAACTTAGATACAGTTATTTACGTTCTATATATATAAAAGTCTGATGTCACTAACAGAAAAAAAAAATAAGCTAACAAAAAAAAAAGTAGATTAATTTAAAAATAATGCTTCTGATGTACGAATCGTGAAAATTTAAAGCTAGCAGAAAAAATAATAGATTAGACTTGATTTTTTTTTAATGATATCACGATAGCATGTTTGAAATCTATTTTTATTTAATATTATAATAATTAGAAATAAATATTTATTATAATTTTAATAATTTATATTTTCAACTAAAAATGTATTTTCAGTTGAAAAATCATCTCTGGAAGAAAACAAGTCTTTTATAATGCAAAGTTTGTTAAATAAAGAATTATCATAGCTTCAAAAAAGTATCATGTCTCAATTACTTCTACATGATTATATGAAAAAAATGATTAAATTAAGAAAATTATATAAAAAATTGATATATAAATCTTTTTAATTGTTTTTTTAAATTCAGCATGTAAGATTCATATATAATCAATCATGAAATAATTAATAATATTACGATAACTATAATTTAAAGCCACAACATTTACGGATTATCTCAACACATAAAACAATGTCAATACAACTTGGATCTATAGGGTAGATATCCCTATAGACTATAAAATATAATTGTTTGATGTTAACAGAAAACTATAGACTACAATTTTAATGAAAAAATAAATAACCATTTTTATTTTAGTTACTTGTATATTGCAACATAATTGTTATTGTAACTTGTAACTATATCGATATTGGATACTTAAACCACTACCTAAGCCTAAAATTTATTTGTTGGGTATGTTTTCATTCTAAATTTCTAACATTGGAAGCTCCGATGCTCAGGTAGTAAGTTAGAGGTTGATTTAAGTGAATCTAATTATTTAAAAAATTAAATTAAATAATATTATTTTTTTAAGTAACTTGGCCCCGCCCATGTTAGCAGGTCACTAAGTTATCCTTTCAATCCTTCAAGTACAATTAATTATTTTAAAAAATTATTATTTGATTTTTAAAAACCAATCTTTTCTAGTAACTTCGCCTCACCCATGCTAGCAGGTCACCATGTTATCCCTTCAAGGAGGCCGAGGCTTGTAACAATACTTAACCGAGTGGTAAATCCAAATACAAGAACTCAAAGCCCTCTATTAAAGAAAGGACCAACCTTTTTGCTTCTACAGGTATCAGGTATTCATCTCCAGCTAGTCAAGAAAATATTAGATTATCAAAATAAATAAATAAATAAATAATCATTTATCCAAAACATAAACTTTACCCCAAACTACATGAATTGTTTTTGTGTACATCATCACCGATAAAGCATGAACCCATGTCTTGCACTTTCATAGCAATTACGCTTTGGCCTAAAGCAAAACTCAAATGCAGAAGAATAGACAAGAGTTCAAAATGTTATTGAAAGCCCCCCCCCCCCCCCCCCCATCAACTGATGTGATTGCATAAAGAACTGATTGATTATTAGTAAGATGAACATCATCACACTATCTTAACAGAAAAACACATAAATCATTTATACTCAAAGTGCCAAGGAACCTCTCAGAACTCCACCCAGCAAATTCTCTCGTGAAGTAGCAGAGATAGGATATCCAGCTTCTGGGATATTGCCGAAGCAGTACACAGGAGCTTGCCATTTTGCATCCTCAAGTGCAGCTCCCACTTCAAAAGTCATGACATGAGCCTCCCTCCCTGTGAACATCTTTATCATAAGAAAACCAACGCAATTTGCAACCCCACTTTGAAATTCCTTTAACATGTCAAATTAACTTCAGTAAAAATAACTATCTAAACTGATATAGAATATAGTAATGATCCATGAATATAAACAACTAGACTGGTACTGTGACAGGAGTAGGAAAGGGAATGGGGAGACCAAATTGGGAAACAAACATATATACCAGTGTAAAAGACCCAGTGAACAGGCCTTTTGGTGATAACATCTTCATAGTACCAGATGAATTCCACTTTCTCCCAAACGTTACAAAGAAAACCATCCACGTGTCGTTGACCCAGATAATTAGCTCCATCAAGCCAATTAGGGCGAAGAATTCCAACCTCCAAATGCGCGGTGGAACACTCCTTGTTGGAATCTAAAGTGTAAAAGAAGGAAGTACCATTGTTCCATTCAAGGTCATACATAAGCTTGCCTAGTTGGTGTTGTATGATGTTGAAGTTTCTGCCATTAGTCCAATCGTACCAGAGATCTATCTTTTGAAGTATTCCACTGTAATTCATGAATAGAATTGCGTGGAATTGGTGAGGCCATGGTGCTGGAGTTGGGTCTCCTTCTCTGGATGATTTGATTAATGGTGAAAAGAAGGAGAGAAGGAGAATTGAGATAGAGAAAGAGATGGGTCTGGTTAGGGAGGCCATCTTTGCTCGTTGGAGATGGCAACGCGTGGTGGTTAGGGGCTTTTGTTTCCGTTTTGGTCTTTTTCTTTTTTTATGGGCTAAATTGTAAGAATACCCCCAAACTTAAGAACAAAATCAAATAACCCCCTGAACTATATGGTTCTCTTAATTTACCCTTTCTATTGAGGTTTTTTTTGAAAAAGCTCATAAAAATCCTCTCCATTCCTCTCCTTTTCTCTACTGGCAAACATATTTTCCTAAGTTGGTAGATAAAGAGAGAGGAATCGAGAGGATTGTTATGGGCTTTTTGTCAATTTCTCAACAAAATCATAATTAAAGGGGTATATTTAAAAAAGCATATTATTTAGGATGTCAAATCATAAATATTTTAATATAGGGGTATTTACTTTCCACTCAAGTTCAGGTCTCCCCCCTCTAATTTGGGCTTTTTAATGCAATCGTAATATGGATTAAAAATGTTTGGCTTGGAGGTGGTTTGGAGATATGATGATTTTTTTTTTTTAATATAATATTTTTTAAATATAAATTATATTTTTTAAATATACAATCGTAATATGGATTAAAAATGTTTGGTTTGGAGATATGATGGTTTTTTTTTTTAATATAATATTTTTTAAATATAAATTATATTTTTTAAATATAAAAAATATGTTTTTTATTTAAATACAAACCATCTCTCATTCAAACATACACTAATAGAACAGGAATAATAAGTTATGATTTAATGATTTTTTTTACACCTGAAATATTAGAATGGTAATATACTGAGGTTTGTAATATCAATTTCATCAATTTTATTTCTAAATTATTATGTTTTGGAGAAATATAGTCTTCTTATCTAATTTTATCGCTATCATCAACCAAATTTTTTTTTAAAAAATTCAGTTTTTGATATTTTCAGTTAGAAATTTTCACATATCCTTATAAAATCTTAATCTTGTTGAAGGAATAATTCCAAAGATTTTTGAGATCAAAGAGTGTTTTTTAAACCTTTCTTGAAAATTATATATTTACAAAACTACCAAAAAGTCAAAATAATTTGGAATGATTCAAAATTTTGTTGCTAGTCATAAAAAAATCATATAAATTGTTGTTTTCCTTAGTTTTAGTGTGTTTCTCAAAACATTTGCATGGTAGAATGTGTAACATCTAACCAAGCTTAAATAAATTAATTTTGTAAATCACACATGCCAAAATTTTAAGAACCACACTGAAATCATACATGTAAATTCGCATGACCTTGTTAGAGTTGCCTAAGAAATTTAAAATAATTCCAGCTTATTTTCTATTTTCTATAATTTTTTGATTTTTTATTGTTTAAACAATTAAATAAATACTATCCAGCTCCAAAAATAATGAAAATTATTTGTGAATAGGGATTGAGTTTTCATTAGAATATAAGAAAAATTTCAGTTTAAAATACCCAAATATGATTTTTCTAGGACGAGTTTTGGTCAACCATCAAAGTTTGACTGGTTGACCTCATAACAAAATTAAATGTTGGGACAATATTCGCTAAAAGTATAATAGTTTAAGGGTAAAATTAACATAATTAAAAGTCCAGGTCTTAATATAATATGACAACCTTAATAAGGGCTAAAAAAATCATTAAACTGATGAATTTTCATTTGGATAAATCTTAAAAATACTATTTAATTTTATAGGTAGTCTCAATGTCGCCATCAAACAATTTCTAGTATCTATAAATTCTCAAATAAGGTTTCCATCCATTTTCAAGGAAAGTCGGAAATAAAGATAATATTACAAAATTGGAATGTTAAAATGTTTCGTCAGTTCTGGAAATTTAAGAAGCACGAAGCAGCAAGATAGTTCATTAACATGAAAAATGATGGGAAACAAACTAATTAAACAACCAAATAGCTTGTTCTTCACAGAGAATAATACCAGGTAGATTTGTTTTTTCATAAGGTATAACCACAACGATATTTTAGACAACATACTTTATTGTACATAGGATAGGATAAGAGAGAGAATCTTTCATGACTTCCTACCTGAGATGGTTGTTTGGAGTTGCTATTCAGCCTGTAATTAATGATTATTTTTAAAAACATTTTTTATTTTTTTTTATTTTCAAATTGTTTTAATATATTATATTAAAAATAATTTTTAAAAAATAAAAATATTATTTTAATATATTTATAAATAAAGATACTTTAAAAAACATCACTATAATTATTACAGTCGCGAACACAGAAAAACTATCACTTCTTAAAGCTTCAAACAGGAAATGAAGGTGGGAGAACTAAAAATTAGAGCTGAAGTGTGCACTTGCATTTCCAGGGCCATAAAAACCATTCAAATGAAAAGAAGTGCGAATCAAACTTTGAACCTTCACAACTCACTTGAAAATTGCCGAAACATGTCGTATTGTACAGTAGTGTATGTATTTGATGTCTAAATATACTTCATACCTGAGATATATTGCTGTCTAGAAATAATGGTCTGGGCTATGGTGTAAATAATTCCTAAGCATCCCAATATCCTGATCTTAATAACATCTGATATTATAATGGATGGCAGATTAAGTGGAAGCGTGATCAGTGGTGACGAGTCCGTCTGCTTTGTGTTACTCCAAACAAACCGGTTGAAGAGTATATGGCTGGGAAACGTAAGAATGAGGACGGCTAAATTCTTGACTGCAAAGAACAAATCAGGACCTCCAATTTCAAGGCTCCAACCAACATTACCATGCCATGTATCTTCCCATATGCTGTAGAGGGCTGTCAAGACCAAGTAGGCTGATATGGCCACTGTAACAGGGAAATACCTTTGTTTGTCCCCAAAACCAGCGACAAAATCCGAGTCCTGGTTGAGAAGCAACAGGATAGGAGCCAGGAAGAAGATTGCCCGGGTTGAGCCCCCAGTCAGATTGACGTTCAAGATCAGGCATATAGCAAAGCACATTATAGTAGCAACATTACCAACCGCGGGCATCCAAGCCCCCTCAGCAACCATTCTCTTGATTGTAAAGGTTGGCACAGTAGAGGCGCGCCGTTGCTGCATGAACCTCATTCGTGGAGTAAAATTTGAAGAACTACTTTGACTAGCTTGACCATGTCTAATTCCAACCCTTTCAAGAGACTTTTCCCGCATAAGTGAGGCAAGTTCAAACTTAATCTCCAGTGCTATGAGCATGAAGATTGCTGCATATAAACCGAGAAGTGATGTTCTTGCCCCCTCAACAGCCAGTAGAGTAGTGAGCTTCCTGTCTTCCTCTGCCAGGTCTCCAACTTCATCTCCAAGGATGCTTTTGATTCTCAACTGACCCTCCAACAGATATGTCACAGGAAAGAGGGCTACTAATAAAGCAAATACCCATGGTAGCAGCTTTGTGCTTGAAGCAGATGGAAAATGGGTGAAGACCACAAACACAGAGGCGCAGACCATGGTTACAACAATGAGGGCATGCAGAACAGCAGCTTGAAGAAAATACTCAGCAGATATGTATACTCCAAGAGCAAACCCTATTGCAATAGAGTAGAAAGTTCTTAGCTCTACCACATACTTAATGGGTATGATGGATGTCACTGCTGCTAAAGTGAGCAGAATTGCCACAATAAGCAACCATGATGGCCAGGTCGGTTTTGATGCCATGAAACCATAGATGGAAATGTCATCAGATGATTGACGAGCTGCACTGATTATGTCAGATCGATAAGTCCATGCTAGTGGGATTGGTGGCTGCATCAGGATAAACAGTAAACCTGTTGCCACAACCAGTACTAGGCATCTCTTAGCCGGCTGTGGACAGAAGATAAAGAGTCACATCAGTAATCAGAACACCTGGCTATTGGTTCAGTTTAAATATAAACTCTTGGAGAGCCTTGAATGACATCCTAACATTTTATTGACAGGACAAGGGCCACAAGGCACCCAAAAAGGGCATTTAGTTAGTAAATGTGTTCGGGTCTTACAATAATTATCTTACATTCAAGTGAAATTTAATAGCATAGGAAAATCTTTTAATTAGAGCTGCTTCAGTTCATTAATCATCCAATTCCTTACTATTTTCCTCCACATAGTGATCAGGTTGAAATTAAACTCAAATGAACAAACATAAATCCTCCTTTTTCATCTGTTCAAGAAATTTTTAAGCCAAACTTTCTACAAACTATAGTGACGCTGTATTATTTACTTAACCGATTCAAATCATTCAAAACTTTTGCACTAATTCAAGAGCTTTCTTGTCTAAAGGACAATAAGAAGCACAATTCTGTAAGTTGCTTCATTTCAGTGAGTTCATCAAACATACAGGAAATTTCTTGTAGTGGAGAGAGAAATAAATATATCTGATCAAATATGTTGGTTGCTTAATAGGCTAGCTGGTTTAATTATTTTTTGATTTATGGAGGAAGAATATAACAGAAAAGGCAAATTTGTGGAAAAAAAGGGAAAGAAACTTCATGAGAAAACAGACCAGGACATGTGAGAAATGCAAAGCAACAATGGGTACACAAGCCAATCCAGTCAAGGCAATACAGAAACCCAAAAGCAAACCATCAGATGGAGCCCTCCCATTCCACCACTGAAGGGCTTCAAAAATTGTTTCACGGAAAAGCCAGACTGATAGAACAACCACAGCACCATGTACATAACCTTTCCATGGTTTCATCTTTGAGCCTGTTCGTGATTTCTCCCTGCAAAGTCAAGCAAGCAAAGAGTAAATGAATGCCTAAATAGAAGTAACTAGAAAGGAATTTAAAAGCCTTGAAATAGGAGAATATGTCAATACACACTTGTAAAGGAGCAATGGGGGAGTAACAGCCAGTAAAAGTACAGCTGAAACCCATACAACATGCTTGGATGAAATAAACAGCATGGACAGCTTTGAGGAATACAGGCAAGTCAAAATCCAAACCGCCTTTGGTCCAATCCGATGGTCCACGGATAGTCTTCTTACCAGAGCCAAACCCACAAAGGTTGTCAGAATAACCATATAGCTTGGATACATCACATCCTCCTCCATTCCATGATAGTAAAATCCCGGGTAATTGAAGAAACGATTCTCAATATGGCACAACAGCAATGCATGGCTGATCAAACAAATCTCAGCTAAAAAATGAAGTTTTGGTGGGAGAAGAGCTAAACCTGGAACAGCCATGGCGAGAACAACATTTGCGATTATAAGTTTACAGAATGATTTCAGGGACATGCCTGCCATCCAAATATTTAGATCCCAGAAATTGTGGACCACAAACAATGTAACTATCAGGCTCCCGAGCACAACAAAGGAAAAATATGATGACAGACTTTTCTTTGTAACAAAACGGGCAAATTCAAATCCAGCAATCGCAGGCAGTGGAAGAAACTGCAAACCAAGGGGAAAATGGGATTAATATATTTTTAACATGTAAATTTCCTTTTAATTTTTTTCCTTCGATATCTGTTAAACATTAATCATAAAGACAGAACAGCCTGAACATGCAAGAAGTATAAAGTATAAAAAAGACGATCCAATATAATTAAGCAAAAAATAAAGTGACAATTGTAGTGTAAGAGCATGCACTTTCAAAATTGAGAACTGACATGTTGTTGAAAAAAAAACAAGAAGAAGCATGGAGGCGATGGCCACCATGCACCAACTGTGGACAGAATATAAAATCAATAGCAGCTCCAATACAACTAAGCGCAGAAGGAGCCCAAGGATAATAATGACAGACTGCTCAAATACTAGGTTAGTTGTTATTGACCCAAATACATTCTTTAGTTAAGAAATATGTTATCTCTAAGCTAGATTAATTCCAACAGACACATCCAAATACATTGATTGCACTGGAGGATGAAACAAACAGGTGAGCACCCAACAACTGTGAAAAAGCAGCCCACAAGAAGCCTTTCAGCTGCTCACACTAACGCTGTACATTGCATTGTGTTCCAAGTTTGCAAACACAAGTTTAGAAGTGGAATGCAATGCTTTAGCCAATCAAACTGTTCAGTCCCATAATCTGCACTGAAGTCCTAGATCACAACCCCAAGCACGCACAAACAACACACCCACTGTATTTACTCCTACCTCGTAATTGCAAAAAAAAAAAAAAAAACTGGAATCGGAGCAGAGTCTTGGATAAATCAAGGTACATACCAGTAGAGGAAAACCCACAACAATTGCTCCAGCAGAACTGACGGTTACAGCCAAAGCAGTGAAAGACCAGTAACTAAATGCATCAGAAATCATTCCAAGGGCAGAAGCACCAGCACCGGCAGCCCCTCCAAGCATAGTCACGGTCACAAGCAGATAATTCAACGGAGGAGGAACCTGAATATACCTTCCAAAGGAATGGAAAACAACTCTAACCTCCAAACAAATCACGACAACAATCAATGCAACAGCACCATTCACGACACGAATGCTATGCAACTGATTCGCATTCTTAGTCACCCACCAAAGCGCCCCCCTCGTAGATGCATACAGTTGAAACAAGAACGGAATAAAAAACAGCAGCAACAAATCACAAACAGACGCAGCTGACGAGAAAATCACCGAGTAATGCGAAGCAACATGAAATAACAACGGAAAGAAGAGCAAATTCAAGGTATGAAAACAACCCTCTAGTGGACCAAGTATAAAATTATCATCAGGAACCTCTCCACCATGATATTTCACTTCTTGTTTCGATCTAAATGAAGAAACACGCGGAATTGCAAACATCCAATAGAAGACACAATTAAAAATCATCAGATAATACGCAGCATTTTGCATACCAACAGCAGAGATTGTAGCCCAAGTGAATATCGAAGAAGCAGCGAAAGGAACACATGCGAATAACAAACGTTCAAGCGCGAGCACGATAGTAGGGTTTTCTAATTGAATCCATTTGAACTGAAGTGAAGCCCAGGCCCCGATTAAGAAATTCGTTTGTGCACAGAGGAACGCAGCGAGCAAACCAAGAGGAATCGAATTGAAAGTGAAGATCAATGAGGAGCTAAAAAAGAAGGCGATCTGAGCAGCAATTAGGGAAGCCCAGACACAGAAAAACGCACCGGATTTGAAATTGAGTGAGTCGATGATGTAAGCAATCATCAAACCCAGGGTTAGGATTGCGACTACAGGAGCTCCACCGAGGTCAAGGAGGAAAGCAGCACAGGGAGCGAGAGCGAGGGCGATGCGAGTGTTGTGAGCGAAAAAAGAAGCAGAGAAACGAGATCTAGAAGAGGAGGTAGAAGGGGAAGGGAAGTTAGAGTTGGGGGAATAAGGAGAGGCGGTGGGGAAGGAGGAGGAGAAGGAAGGGGAGGAGATGGAGGAGGCGATGTAAGGGCGGAATGACCGCGGTTGGAGTTCCGGCGGTATCATTTCGGCCGTCGCCGGGATACCAGAAAGAGAGAGTGTGGTAGTGGTGATGACGGAGTGGAAAGCGGAGAGGACCTGAGAGGAAATCACTCGTGGGTTTGGGTTTGGGTTTTGGGGAATGCGTGACCTATTTGGAGTAACAGCCGTTGGATTAGCTGGCCCTATTTCTGTTATTATTTGCGCGAGAGAATAATAGGATTCGAAGGTATCAGGTAAATCAATGAAACCTGAACCCATCACGAGTTAGGGTGCTCAATCTGGTTAGATTAATTGGATTAATCTGGATTAAAAAAGAATTAAATTATATTTTAACTGGGTTTAATTGATTTAATTTTTACCAGATTTATTTTGAAACTTACAGATTAACGGAATGCAGAGTTTGTTTGTCTAACTAATTATTCATGGTTTTTTTTATTTATATGAATATTTAAATCAGCTTATATATACAATAACTAATCTTACAATATATAAATATCTTGTAAATTTAATAAACATGTAAGGTATCATAAAAATAACAAAAATACATAATAAAATTCAAATTTAAATATAAATAAATAAATTTTTTTTATCACTAAGCTAACATCTCAGATGCAACCATCCAGATTAATAACAATGATAATGGACATGGCAATGTCTAAACTCTTACAACTTTTATAATTAAGCTACTAATTTTATTTTTATTTTTTTTAGATAAATATTTCATCAATTTAAAATATGATGTGACAATCAAGTATATTTAAAAAAAAAATTCAAACTATGGATAGACTCTCAACAATCCAAACTGTGGGCCAAATCCACGTCTGGGTGTCATACCTGTCCAATCAATTTCGTTTTAGTTTTATGCTGTTCAAGATATTCTTACGTGTCCGTTCAATGTTAACACGTCAAGAGCTGACTTGGCAAGCAACATTTTATCTCTCTCTTTTCCCCCAGTAAAATAGCAGATTTCAAAACGAAAGAAGAAAAAACCTCTCTTCTTAAGTCTACATTTACCCTCTATCTTATTTAAATAAAATCCAAAACACATAGAGTTTTTTTTATTTTTCAATTCTCGGTATCCTTTTTTTCTTTTCTAATATGCCCAATCAATTTTTTTTCTTTTTTAATATGTCAAAATTCATGGGTAATTTATCAAAAAGTATTAAAGAGAAATAGATTTGAAACAAAGGAGACTAAAATTTCAAATAAGGAGAAAATGGCTGGTGGTTTAAAAAAAATGGAATAAAAAATACACTTTGATCCTTTTACTTCTAAAATAATAACTTTTTAGTCCTTGAATATTTTACAAATTCATTTATTATACAAAATTTATACTTTTTTATTTTTGTGTTCCTCGTTTGAGGTAAAAGATAAAAAGTCACTAGATTTTAATATTTTAATGATAAATACAAAAATATTAGTTGGCAATAATTCCAATCATCAAAATAATTAATTATAGTGTTTTTAGGTTTTATTTGTTGAGAATGATTTCAATAAGGTTTTATTTCACCTTCAATTTGCATAAAAAGGTAGATATAATTCTAAAAAGTTTTTGGATTTTTTATTGATTTTTGTCTTCTGATTTATTTGAATGCAATGTATAAATATATTTATTTAGATTTTTAAAGTATTTTCTAAGTGCAACTAGAATCATAAATTGTTAAAAGTTGATTTTATATGTTAAACACTTTTTACCTGACTTTTCAATTATTTCTAGTCATCAAAATATAGGCAATCCATGTGACAATTCACATGTTATTTTTTCTTCAAATAAAGCAGGAGCACACGACAAAAAAATAAAAATAAAAAGAATTACCAGGGCCAGGTGTGATGGCTTCCCTATGCCCACGCATACACGGATTTGTATTTTTAGGTTTAAGTGCCCTAGGCTTTTTTTTCTTCGTTTTCTTGTTATTTTTTTTTGTTTTTTGAAATTTTTTCAGATTGATACATCACTGTTGAGTTTTTTTTTATTGGCTTTTTTTTTAATAGTGATCCTTTATAGTTCTTTTTTTTTAATTTAATTCTTCATTACTGGATTTTTATTGATTTTTCTTATTAAACTCTTTTTTAGTCCCATTCTTTAATATTCTTGATTTTTTTATTGAACAGCATAGTTTATTTTTGTTTGATATTTATGAGTTTAACACAATCTAAAACAAACACTATGATATTAGTTTGTTTTTAATTTTATAATAATTTATTTTTTATTATATAATTAAATAAAAAAATTGCATAAAAAATTATTGAATTCAAATGAATCCATGACACTTATTTAGCTTATTAATTTTGATTATTAAGAATCAGTTGATTAAAAAAATAATTCTTAATTTATTATTTCAAATGCATGCATAGAATATTAAATATACAAATAAGATTTTTTATATATAAAAAACACATAGGAAATGCCGATATATTTATTCTTTTACTAAAAAGGTTATTTGACTTACATATCAAATAATCTTTCTAATCCAGTCTATCTTTTTGTCCCCTTCTCTTTTTTATTTCTTTATCTTTATCACCACCTCAAAATCTTATTTTACCATTAAAATTCTCTGTGTTCTGCAAAGGTGAACTTTTTCTTTACTATTTATTTTACGACTTCCTGGAGGATCACCAAGAATATTTTATTTTAAGCTAATTTCTATCTTGCACATCAAGTCTCCCGTTCGCAAAGTAAATACTAAGAGAAGTTTTATTATTAGATATTTGAAGATTGTTTTTCATTTTATTAATATAGTAAAGTATGGTGTTTTTGACAAATAAATAGTGAGTGACAGACTGTGTATATATATATATATATTCTTTTGTATTTTCTCTTTTTTTTTTGTTTTATATTTAGTTTTGAACTCTACTTGTTATAGAATTCTTATAAGTTTTATTATTTATACGCTATGTTTTTCTTGTAGAAGAAGTAAAAAATAATAAAAAAAAGTAAAAGCAATGGATGCTGTTAAAATGAAAATTTCATTGAAAAAACAAGCCATTTATCGCATAAGCATGTCCCCAGCAGAACACTTGATTATGACAACGTAAGATGCTGGAACATCAATTCGAAAGAAGTTGAAAGGCGTGGCCTTGCAGGGGCTCTGAGTTTGCGTTTTCCGTGTAGTTATGGGCTAAATACCCTAAAACAGCGAAATCAACGATGAGATATCTCCACGAGCGAGAACCTCGGCCTCTTGAAGGCAGGCCATGGAGGTTCGATCGGAGGCCCAACTCAAACAACCGCAGCTGCAGCTTCTTAAAAAACTTTTCATAATTAACTTTGCTTTGAAATCTTCTTCATTGATTTTAAGATAGAATTTAATTTTTAAAAATAGTATAAAAATAAATTAGAGATCAACTTCTCTTATTTATTATATTAATTAAATTAAAATCAAATCTAGTTTTCTGCTTTAAAAAAAAGAAAGATCTAAGGCTGATCATATTTGAGTAAAGTCAAGCTCACAGTAAACTTTCGAGGCGGATGTGAGGCGAATGCGAGCACAGTAGTGGAATCCATAGAGTCGAGTTTAAGAACTTTTAACTTTCATAAACAAGAAGTAATCAGAAGGCCGAGGGGGATCGGCTCTTGAGCACAACTATCTAAAAAGATACGTTCGTGGCTCTGGTTTCAACAATCATATACTCAGATGCCATCAAGGCTCCTGGCTGCGCAGCCACCAAATTTAAACGTGGTTTTCGTTTTATTGTAGTCCTCGCAATATTGCAAGCTGGTTAACACTCACACAGTCTCCAAGGGTTTCAGGGTAAGGCGATCGTGACCAGAGAGTTATCTTCCACCTCTCTTTGAAATAAAGATCTGATGCATAGTACTCGGCATATCAGTACGAACAAAAAGCCAATAAGGCTCAGCATGATCCCTGTAAACTGTCTCCAATACGTCAATCCTTGAAAAACAAGCGTTCCAGGATCACATTCTTGTTTAGCAGCCTGCAGGAACAAAGTCCCAATCATATCCTTATACCTGGATTTCCTTGCAACACTTGCCACTCAGTCTGGGAGAGCAGCATTGACCCACTTTAGTCCTTTCACTTTCACCACGGGCACGAAGACATAGCCTTATCTCGAAGAAGGGCAACGGAAAAGTCCCGATCTCAATTCTATTTTGCATTTTTTCAAGTAGGGTCGTAACACCATTAAAAGGACACACAACCCTCCGGGATTCTATGTCAAAGACAGCTACAGAGCTTGTATCTTTTTCTAAAACGTCTCCAACATGAGTCCAACACTCGTGTGCCTGGTTTTTTAGCTATTAATAAGCTGACAAATGCCAACCACATTACACAATATATCTGGGTTGAGACGCATCCGACTCCACTTTACATATTGATGGGCACTCCCTAACTTCTCTGTTTAATCAACGTGTAAGCAGCAGACCCTTTGTAAAATGTCTAATCAGCAGCCACCCTTATGCCAAGCGAGTAAGAAGAGCAATTTTTTAAATGACAAAAATCGAAGGGGAATGGCTCAGTCTGCTAGGCAATGGTCCCTGCAACAAGATAAGATGGATCCTGTTAATTAATTACTGTAAATATGAGATTTCTTTAAACATTGCATTGTACCATAATTTCAAGTGTTTTGAAATGCACTGAGCTGTGATTTGTTGATTCATTGCAGCTTAATTTTATAAATCCATACCATGCATGCATGGATATTTTAAATCATTTTATTATTAATATTTTTCACATTTGCTTGAATTTCAGGTCACTCTCTCGAGTTTAAAGTCGTACAAACTTTCCGCGGTGTATTTTTCCCACATCCTTTTCTTGCTGGAAGATAAAATATTGCTCCAATCGAGAAAAAAAGGGAAAGAAGAAATGCAAGTGGAGCCACATTGCAGTATATTGAATGGAGAGGGAAGAGAGGATGAGGAGAGTGTCTAACCTCCCCTGATGGGGTCGAGCTGGTGGTGGTTAAGGCCACATGTTTCTCATAAATGCCAGAGACAAAGCCAAAAGGCTTCTATTGATACAGACTTCCTTATCTGTTTGTACAGTTTAATTTGTCTCCTTGGGTTGCTCTCGTCCCCCTTCCATGTCCATGGTTCATGGATCCCCGCCTAACTTCCAGTACTCGTGGCCGCATGTTGGCCCTTGCCTGCATCGCTATAAAAAGGACTCCAGCTTGCTTAAAGTTAACAACATATAAATGTGGATATCAATCTGCTTTATTTCCTTCGCTAAATTTCAAGCTACCTCTACACCTATTCCAGTAATTAATTTGTTTCAACCATGACGGCTAAAGTTTGTACAAGAAACAGTTTCGTAGGGACATGGATCTGAAATATTATTTATATACTTGTATCATTGTAGACAATGAAAGACAGATCAACATGTTTTTCATCCTTTTATGCTTGACATACAGTACGTTATAGGTTTATAACAATATGTTAACCTTTTTTTATCCTTCATCCTTGACACATGAAAAAAATAAAAATAATTCTAATTTACTAGCTTATATCTAAACTATATCTATTAAATTTTTTAATAATATTTGTTTGCATCTACATCCTTAATTATATAATATTCATAGTTATAAATATAAAAAGTTTATAAATCTTCTTTTTATGTCTCCTTACTCTAAAATGTTTAATTTAATTGAGTTTTTTGCATGTAGAATTTATAATTTGCATATCAAAATTATAAAATAGATTTAAGTAAGTAATAAATAATATAAATTTCAAGTTGGTTTACATAAGTATTATGATATACTTAATATTGAAAATTATTTCATGATACAAATTGAACCTAAATGATGTCATTTGAAAACCAATTATAAATTGCGAGTGAGCAGTGCTAAACCATTCAAAATATTACAAATAATTGAATCAAATAATTATATCATTAAAATGCCACTAAATTTTAATACTAGCTCTATTTTTAACATGAAGGATCTCGTTACATATAAAACACGACAATTTATCCTTTACGATCATTTTGAAACTCTTACCTCATTATCCTTATCTTTAGCATATATATACTACTTTGAGTGCATAAATTGTTTTTACTTGGGATTGTGAACTTCAACGAATCCTAATATATAAGTTAAATGATTAATTTTGAATTATATTCAAATTATATATTTGAGAGTATTATTGAGGTTGCCTTGAACTACACTTGACGGGGTTGAATTTCTCTAACTCTAGGAGAGTTGGTGAAAACACTAAATCTAAGATATTGTTTATATACTCGTATGATCATAGACGATGTAAGGTAACCCAAATCATTGAGAGATTGGGTTATAAGTTATGTTTTAGTTTAATTTATTTAAATTTTTAGTTGATGGTTATTAATTAGATTTTATTGGGTTTGATTTAATTTATTGTTGGGTATTTTATTTTGAGATATATATTCAATTTCTTATTCTAGTTAGAATTTTAATAGTTATATCATATTTTTCTAAATGCAAGGGAGGTTTGATGAATTAAATAGAAATTTCCTATCCTGTTCTTCTCTTTTATGGTTTCTCTTTTTGTTCTTTGCTTTTTATTTCTTGGCTTCTTTTTCTAAAAAGCTTTTTTATTTCCTGTTTTAATTCTTTTAATTTATTGTTCCGCATCACTTTGTGCGAGCCCTTGACGAGGTAAAAGAAACAGAACTTTCAAGATTTTCACAAAAACAAAACTCATTCCAGTATGTATTTGCTGGACTCCAAATTCTGCTGTTACTTTCAATTCATTCCAAATTCATATTGTCACTTTTCTTTTGGACGAATAAGATCATCATTATTATGTTCGATTGACAAAGTGATGCTATACAAAGTGCTTAATCATGATATTGGTCATGAAGGAAGCTTGTTAGTTTTTCCTTCTGCTTGTATGTATCGCCCTCATCAGCCACAGCTCCTTAATATTGACCGCAGCACCTTTTATTTTTTGGATGTGCGAAGGCATATGGGTTTTGCTTCTTCCTCTTGACAAGTCTTGATGCTTAATTTCCCACAAGCTAGCGAGTGTCTTTCTTACAGTATTAATTGCTCCATGCAGGCTGTTAGATAATGACAGCAGTGTTTGCAAGTGATAGTGCAACTGTGTAATGGCACTTTCCAATAGATCTTAGCCTCATCTGAATTTAATGGAGGAAAGGCACCGTCTCTCTTTTCCAGATTACTCTGAATTGAACCCTAGGTTAATGAGAACATAGATATCATCTCCACTTTCAGAATGATACATCACACTTTCAGCCCATGTGGGCACGCTAGTCTATTATCTTTATGGAAGTGATTATTTGCTTCATCATTGACTAATTCAATGATTATAAAAACACCAGTGAAAAACTATCCTTGATGGTAGAAAAAGAGAGGTAGATAGTTTAAATTTTGACAAGTAATTAAAGACATGGTTGGCTAAATAGTCTAATTTCAAATCAAGTTCAGCATACATAAAGGAAAAGGACAGGACAAACCAGACGGGAAATCAAAATGTAGAGGATGCGAAGATAATCCCCCAAGAGCCTTCCCCAAGAGCGTGCCAAAGACTACGAACAGCTAGCTATTCATTTGGTTTCAATTCTGAATGGCTCCCAGAAAGGAGTTTTGTTGCTGGAAAATCTTCCCACCACCCTGGAATCTAAAATCTTTAAGGCCTCCTCGGATTTGATGCATCTGGGTGTCTTGTACTGATTAACTGAAGACCCTTGAGATACACAAAAATCCATGAGAGCATCAAACGTTCCATGTGTCACCACCCTTACTTCTAGGGGTCCAATTGATTTGTCTTTCTTCCTACACCTCCTATAAACAGAATCGAGCGATTCTTCAACAATGGAGCAGCATTGCTCCATTATAACTGGATCAAGCTCTGGCAGATCATTAGTTCCTCTCATTTTAAGTTCCCAAAATAGTACATAATGACCTGGGATTGAGGCAGTGTCAGCGAAGCTAGTGTACTCAGTTAGAAGGAAACCGAGTGGCTCAAGGAGAAATTTCGCTTGTGTCACTGCCTTTAAGAGGTCTTCTTCATTGGTCTTGTCAGTATCAATGCTTAAAACCACATTTCGCCGGTGCACAAAACGAAATTGTGGAGCATTATTGTAGAAGCCAGTCACCATGAGAATGTCTCCAACTCTATATCTATACAATCCTGAGAAAAGAATAAACAAAATAGTGAGAGACTGAGCTATAAACAAGGCATCATCTTTTTATCTGCAATCCATAATGAAAAGCATCTATAAAATTTAAAGGATGATATGGGGTCAATGAGTTGAAATCAATGATACAGTAAGTAGATGAGCAAAATTAGGCATGTTATGCGTTGGATGCTTAAATATACAGTATCGAGATTCTGAAGAGGAAAAAAAAAAGTCAGCGCAAGGAAAAACTCGCCTGTAAAAGTGGTGACAATCAGTTCATAGTAGTGACCAAGTTTGACATCCACAAGATCAACAGCTTCAACCTTTTCCTTGCCATTCCGATCTGTGACACTAACACCGTTGCACTGGACGTCCGGTACCACTTCTTTGTGGTTATTATCAACAGGCAAGAATTCAAAGAAGGCCATATTTGGAAGGAGGGTGTAAGAGACATCAGAAGGGTTGCTCAGTGGTTTAAAGTTGATTCCCAGATAACATTCAGAAGAGCCATACATTGTTGAAACTAATGGAAGCCCACCGCTATAGAATTCAAGGGTTGGGATGTATTGGGCCATGGAACCTGTAACAATAACTTCAATGTACTTTGTTCTCGGCCAAAGCTTCTTGATGATTCCTTCCCAAGATTTCCCACTACATTCATCCTCGATTAAATCAGCCAATTCTGAATTGGGTTTGCTCAGAATTGACAATACCGCTTTTCTGCAATTAGGGTCAGTAATCCAATCACTTACACTACCTGTTCTTATGTTGGAACAAAATTCTTTCAAATATTCCTCCAAAAACTTGATAGCACGCAGGAAAGCTGATGCAAAGATTGCACCTACCCTTAAAACCTCGTCCCGCTGCACTAGACCACATAGCAATTGACAGTACATGCTCTGTTTGCTATCAGAACATAAGATGGTCTCATCAGGGCTTGTATAAACATTATAACGGTTAAAAGCCCGGTTTCTGAAGTTGTTGCTCTTATAGTAGCTAGTTAGGACAGGTCTTGCCATCAGGCCAGAAGGGGTGCTAATTTCGGGTTTGATAAACAAAAGATACATTGCTTTACCCTGGTCCAAGCCATCAACATACCTGAAAAAGAAAAATAAAGCTGTTTTAAGTCTACTCACCTTGCTTGCACTGTTCCATTATCTTATAAGCAGTAGTAAAATTCAAAAGAACAAGAATATGGAGAGAGTAATCTTACTTGTTCATTACAGGCACAAGGAGGTTGTAAAAGAGCGTCTTCCTTTCCAGTTCTTCAGCAGTCGAAGGCATCATTTTTGGCTGTCCTCCGGAAGTACCAGAGCTGCATATAATTAACTTGGTCAATTTCTCAGAAAGAAAGATTGACTTGATTAGGACTTTCAAGGGAATTTATTGAAGAAATATGAGAGCATAATTGATAAATTTTTATACCTTGTGAGGAGCTCAGTAATTGGTTGAGCTGAAATGATAGATGATGGCTCTCCGCTGGCAATTCGCTCGATACAAGGCTTGATATCCTCATAATTCACAATGGGAACTTTATTCTTGAAGTTTTCCTTACCAGAATCACCATTGAGAAAGCTTTTAAGATACTCTGTATGTAAATTTGTGGCGAGTATGTCCTCCAATACCTGTTGTTGTATTTGGCATGCATTGTTGGTCAGGTCCTCCAAGAGCTTTAAGCCAGCTTCATTATCATTTGGATCAAAGACTGGCAACATTTTTTGCAACAATGGAAAAGCTAGAATGAAATGTAAGTTCTTGGTAAGAGTTTTTGCTAGCCTTACAGCATGTCATATGACTCTCTGGCTAAATGGTAACCAAATTAAGCTGTTACAAGTTTATGCTCTCTTTCTGTTCAAATAGATTAAAAAAAGAAGCAGCAGCAGCAGCTTGGCAGCTAAAGGCAAGAGCAAAGAGAATGGTCAGAACAGAACATGAAGAGAACGACTTGATGGGAATTAATGCTTCTCATGCTTAAAAGGCTTCTCCCCTCTCTCCCACTCACAAGTCACAACTGGAATATGTTTCTGGGTAGCTGGGAGGTGGAGAGGGAACGAATAAATAACAGATTCTGGAGGGGATTTTGGGAAATGATGTATATTCAAGATTTCCATAATAAAATAATAAAAAAATAAAAAAAGGAGGAGGAAATGGAAGGGAAGTAGAGGTTATGGAGGTCCTACACACGTGGCCTTGTCTTGTAACCTGCGCTTAGATGGAGCTCTTTTTGGTCAAACTACCTATACAAGCTACATGTATTTTTTATTTAACAAATAATAATTAAACCAGCCTCTTACACATTTTAATAAGAATAAAATTCTTGTAGAATTTCAAACCCAATCACTGGCTTTGTATGCATGCTAAAGATAAGCTTGTTCAGCAATTAAGTATCCGATGTGGCCCAGAGTCTACCTCTCATGCTATATAATAAGATCAGGCAGGTGGAATGAGGCAAAATATAATGATTAACAATATTAATAAAGTCATGCATTAAATCTAAGGAGTAAGCCATGAGAGAAGAGGACAATGTTGGGATCAATTGGCAATCATGGAGACGATTGCTTTACAGCTCTTTTGCTGGGCAAAGAATCCTGACAGGGAAACAAACACCATTTCTAGAGGGAGAGGGGGGGTTGGATTGGGCTGACTCTGTATGTATTTCTATTGTAGATTGTGTCCATGATGCTGGTGTAGATTTTAGGCAGCCCCACACAAGGCAATTTGCATTTAATTTTGACTCTCGTAACTAAAAAAAATATAGATTTTAATTAAAAAATAACTGATTTAATGGAGAAAATATATTTTTTAAACTAATTTAATTAAATATAAACTTATTTAATATTAATACAAAAAAATATTGATAAAATCTTGACAGGCTATAACCTACCCAAGTCTTCAACATGTCTTCCCTATTGTATATACATATATGTAATTCGTACACCCAAATAAATGATTCATGGGGTTCCAAATTGATTGTTGTTGATAGATTAATTAATATATAATCTTTTCAAAAGCCTTTGGAAAAGAGAAAAAAGAAAAGGGTACTCAAGAGACCATCTGTGCCAGAGTTTGCTTCTTTAATGCCAGTAATGAAGATCTACATATGGACAACGTCTCCGCAAAAACATATCGGGATTGTATTGGTAAATAAACTGTTCATAATTTCATGACTGAGATTTTTCTGATTATGCCTTGTTGATGCCCACAGAGACCTGAAAACTTGCTAAAATTATCTTAAAATAGCATTGCGGTTTATATAAGCACACTTTTCCCCTCAAAGTTAGGTAAGAAAGGGAATGGCCATACGCCTCATTTAAGGCTCACCATCCCAAGGAGGAGTCCACCATCACGCATGCGAGGGTTGAACCAGAGATGGCAACAGCTCCTAGAGGCTTGGCCTTTCACCAAAATATATCCATTTTCTTTTTCTTTCCTTTTTTTTTTTTAACAAGTTGAGAATACCTTCTAGTTTTAGATCAAGCACGAGAGATTGATTTGAGAGCATAAACAATTAATAACGAGGAACATAAAGTCAGTAGCTTGAAAAGATTTTCATTCTCCTGGAGGCACAGAAGTCTATAATGTGGGTCTCAGCAACATGTTTGGCTGTGGATGCTTGCTTCCATGTCCCATTACTGACACTCCTTCGCTCAAGATTAATGAAATAACGACAGCCAAGCAGACCCCTCCTCGTTTTCTAATCCGACGTTTAGCCAAAATTGTGACGAGCAAATGCTAAATAACAGTACTTATGCGAGGTTTTCACTCATTTCTTGAGTTTTACGAGCTTGGAGTTTGGGATCAAGTGACTTAATCTTGATGGACACATAAATTAAATTAAAGATATCCTTGCCAAAAAAAATAAAAAAGAGTATAAAATACTAGTACAAAAAAGAATCTACGGAAGGAAAGAGGAATTAAGAGAAGAAAAAATTTTAATCACTTTATTTTTTAATTGATATTAAATTATTATTTTATCTTAGTTGAGAAGTAATTACAATATTAATTCAGATTCGATTATAAATATATTTTAATTCACAAAATATTGTAACTTTGATAATGAATTTATTTTTACTTTCACTTTAATTTTGTATTTTTAAATATATTTTTTAATATTTTAGATCGTATATTTGAATTAAGAATTTATTGTTATCTTCACAAATTCATGTACATGAGTAAATAATAGATATTGAAAAAAAAATATTTATTTAGTAGCCTAGGACAGGATAAATTCCTAGCTCTGCCCTTGTATATATATGTGTATGTATTGTCCAATTTGTTTTTATTTTGAGCAAAAACAAATTGAATGTTGATTCCATATAATTTCATACAGAAACCAGATCTAATCATCAAAGATAACATAGAAAATTCAATTCAATTCAATTCCATTAAAAAATACTAGTATATGTTATACTGTTGATTGCAAGTAATCATTCTATAAAAAATAGAAGAGGAAGAAGAAGAAAATAAGAAAGAGGCAAGGGTTTGTCATGGCAATGACTCATGTATCTTTTAAAAACCCTACTTTGGCGTCAACAAAATTATGATTGGAGACTGACCAGTGGAAGCAAAATGTCATTGGGATAACCATCTAGTAGATGACATGGTGGTAGAAGTTTTAGGCTAAGAGGTTTGCTCCCCATGTGATATCAAATTCAAGCCTTATGGTTGCTAATATGATGATCACTAAAAGTTTACATGGTCGTTAACTTCAGGGCTTGTGGGATTAGTTGAGATGTGTACAAGCTGGTTTGGACACCCATATTAATAAAAAAAAAATGTTATCGAGATCCAAACTTGTAGCTTGCATTCAAGTCATGTTAGATTTGATCAGGATAATGGTATAAATATTCAATATGCTCTGTAATTGGATTTTCACAATATTTGAATAATAAGTAACTATATGCTCATTTTAATAATTTTTCTAGATTTTATAAAATTAATGGTTGATAATAAAAAAAAACCCTGATATTTTTAAAATAAATTTTTTTTATAGAATTTAAGGATCATTCGATGATAAAGTTAGTGACTTTTTAATAACATATTACAATAAATAAGAGAATAAGTTTTTCATTATAAGAATAAGAGTATTTGTTCTTAGTTTTGTATCATAAATACTCTAAAAACAAGAATATAAATATTTTAAAAAATAAAAAAGTGTGAATCTTTTAACTATAGTTTAAAGATATATATAGCTTCTAAACTTTATTATATTATTTAAATCGAGGGATTGGAGCATCATTTCTTTATGTAGCATTAATAGGAGATAAATATTAGTGAATGTCAAATATCTTTTACACAGTATTAATGAGGAATAAATATCTCTTATATAAAATCAATATTGATGGAAACTTAATAGGCTCTTAGAAGATTTTGATGCACCTAGAGATGTAAAAAGATTGTTATGTTTGACTTTTAATATTTTATGTTTAAAAGATGTAAGAATAAACAAACAAATCCTCGTGACCAATATGAGACCTAAAATGATTATCAACTCAATATATATTTGGACCTGAAAAGATTCTAAATCCAAAGGTGACGGGTCTGACATCTTGTTGGACCTACATACACTAGACTCAATGCGAACCATAACCTAGGGGTATTGGATATGACTTATTGTTAGACTTATATGTACTTGAGCTCAACGCATAGTTGAACTTAAAGGTGCTAGATCTGGAATCTTTTTAAACTTACATATATTTGAACTCAGCACATAATTGAACATAAAAATGTTAGGTTTGTCATGTTATCAAATACACAAATACTTAAGTTCAACGTGTAATTGAACCCAAATATATTGAGCTTTAAAGTAAGTCAAACCCATATCATTTGCGTTTGACATTCTGCCAAGCCTAAATATGTTGGGTTATCATCCTACCTTTGACCCTTTTAATTATGAGCTTTTAAACAAATATTTCACATATATAGAAAATATGTTGATCCATCATATTATACATAATTTTTCATGCTATTAATCAAGAAAGTCCTTATATACATACCTTGTATAATTTGAACCCTTCGTACCATTTTTAAGAATTTGAGGATGAGCATTCATTATTATAAGTGTTTAAATTACTTTTTTGTCATTCTAAGAAAAAAAAAAAATAGATGCCTTGGTGTTGGGGGTAATTCAAGTCTTTTTTCATGGCTCATTAAAAGGTAGTCCGAGGGTATATATGTCTTTTCCACATTTTCAAAATAGTTAAATGACTAGATTATCTTTGAAGTCTAAAAAATTTAAAGTTGTTAATTGAGGGTCTTTCTTTTTCTTTTTTTTTTCGTGTTTTTAAAATATAGTGAAAAGAAATCTTTACCGTGCATTTAGGGGCTTTTTTTCCTTTCACATAGTTTTGTTTGTTAATTGTAGAACTATAAAGGGTATTTTTTTTATTAGCTAATATTTAAATTCAAAAGGTTGTTGGTGTGTGTTGTCCATGTGTGACACTTCCCAATGATCAAAATTAAATTCAAAAGGTTGTTGGTGTGTGTTGTTTATGTGTGACACTTCCCGGTGACCAAAACTGTTATGTTGTTATGTCATTAAAAGTTGTGTCACGTCCTCTTTCTCTTGATGCAGTGCGTGTTAACAATGGTGGGGTGGTTTGTCATCGATTAACCTTTTTTTTCTTTTCCCCTTATTTTCTCTCACCTTCCAAAAAAATTACAAGTTGACCCTCTTTGTTTTTTGTATTTTAATCTTAGTCCTTATCTTTTTTATTTTTATTTTTTTCTTAGCCCTTTGGTATAAGTTATATTGGTTTTTAATTTTATCTTTCAATCTAATTTATATGGTGTATTATTTGTTTCAATTTTATTCTCATTCTTTTAATTTTTTTCTTTTTATTAAAGTTATTTTTCTTTTTAATTTAACCTTTCAATAAAAAAAATTTGGGTTACCCTCTAATTTATTTTTTACTTTGATTTTCACCCTTATTCTTTTAATTATATATATTTTTTTCAGATCCTTTAGTGTAGTTGATTTTTTTCCTCATGATTTCATCATTTAACATTTTATTTGCTAAGAATTGACCTTCATTATTTTCCTATGCATGGTGCTTTCGATCTAATAACCTAGATCATGAATTTAAAAAGTTATTGTAGATCAACATCCTTTTCCTGGCTTATTTCTTTTTTTATTTCATTGTTTTCCATTATTTTGTATTTTTTTTAAAGATTGGTTGTTGTTTTGTTCAAAAACATTTATATTGGTATATTTCAATCTCATAACTTGAGTCACAAGTTTTAATTTATGTTTGAATTAATATCTATTTATTTTTTCTATTTAACCTTTTTTGAATAAAGGTTTTTTTAAAATTATTTTGTATGTATTTAATTTTTAAAGATATTATTTTAATTCATCTATAAATTTTTTTATATTTTATATAGATGAAATTTATTTATAAAAATAAAAAACATTTGTTTTTAGATAATATTTCTAATATGTGCAATTTTGCAAAATATTTTTTTTTTCTTTTTATTCTATCAATTTCATGTTTGTGTTTATTTCTATAATCATTTGATTGAATGAAAAAATAATTTTAATAAACAAATCTAATAACTACAACTGGGTAAATGTCTAATATTGTGGAATCAAATATTTTGATCTATATTTGTCTTTGATTTTTTTAGTTTTGTTTTTAATTATCATTAATGACTTCTTTTTTCATTTATTTACACAGATGATTCTCGATTTATTTAATTAGATGTTTGAATAATTTTTTTGATATACACCTTAAATTTTTTATGTAAGAAAACGTGTATCTATTTTTTTATTGGAAAAGAATATATGACCTATAAAATAACATAGGTCAAATAGTTAGTTACAACAAACTTTAAAAAGCATGGGGAGAAAATATTGATCTCCTACACATTGTAGACTAAGACTTATTAGCATCGTGGATACACTATGCCTATGATTTTATTTTATTTTTAATTTTCCCTTTAAGGATCTAATTGGAGGCTAATTTGGCTAAAATTGTTAAGAAGTGTTAAAATTGAAAGACAAAGGACTAGAATGAAACACGCGGAGAAGATGAGTGGTGTTTTTGTTCAACTTATTCTTCATTATTTACTAATTATAAAAATTAGGTCCCTCTAGTTTTTGAAGTTTCAATAAAAAATAATTTTAGTGCAAAACTTTATTTTCTATTTTTTTGGTTTCTAGTTAAAGGGAGGAGAGAGAAAGTCAATATTTGTGTCAAACAATTTCATTTGATGAGTAGAGTTCAATTTAAGACTTAAGTGTTTTGTTTCACCTTGAAAGTTTCTAAAAAAATAGATTTGAGCTCAACAAGATTTTTTATTTTGGATTTTGAGATAATTTTTTAGATTTTTTAAGGTCATGAATGGATTTATCAAGATGTTTTTAGGTGTGAGAGGTCAACAATAAATTTTTAGATCACAAAAACCCTCAACCTTAATTTTCTAGCCATCACAATGGCTAATATCTAGGCAAAATCAAATCATGTGTCATATAAGTTTTTTTATATAAAAAGCTTTGGGTGGACGACAACCAAAACAATTAAGGGCTTAAGTATGTGTGCCCTTACAAGTGGCTTCTCAGGCCTAACAATGTCTGACATTTTTTTTATAAAAAAAAATATGCTCTTTTTATATGTATATTTCAAAATAATTTTTATTTTAAATTTAGTTAATGGCTCTTCCTTTTTTTTCTTTTTTTAAATAATAATTATTTTTATTTATTTTATATACATTTATTTTTTGAAGAGATTATTTTAAGTCATCTATAATTGTTTTCTTTTTATGCTATTACTAGTAGTATTTTAAATAAAATCTAGCTATCTCACAAAACCATGCTCTGCTGCTACTCTTCTTTACATGCTTTATTACTAATCTCCCAAGATTATATGACCGTGCTTTTAAAAAAATATTTTTTATTTAAAATTATTTTTTTATGTGTTTTTTTTATTTAAAATTATTTTTTTTATGTGCTTTGGTTCATTTTGATATGCTAATGTTAAAAATAAATTAAAAACATATATATTATTTTAATATATTTTTAATTAAAAACTATTTTAAAAAATAATCGTTATCATAATAACATATAGGTTTTATGATTAAAAACTAAACTCCTTTCTCGTTCTATAAGGACGCTAATTTACGATGAAAATTGACATGAAAATAGCTTGCTAGAACAAAATTAGTATGTTTTTTTGCATGATAAATACAATAAGAATATTCATTAAAATGAGAAAAAAACTTTTTTTAACATGTGTTCGTGCTAGAGCACAAATGTTACCACGGTTGTTTGCTTGTATGATCCGGAAAGAGTGAAATCCTATCATGCATCTTATGTTATATCCCACATCGACGGGTGAGGGATTGGTAGCTAGTCTTATTAAAATTGTTGGTTGCTAACTTGTCATACATGTTTTGGGGTGTTAGGCTCAAATATGGGCTCGTGTCACCAGGAATAAAACCGTGAGGGCAATAAGGCCCAAAGAAGATAATATATGGCAAGTTAGGCTAGACTATTATATTTGGTATCAAAGCCGATCTTACTAGTTGTTTGGTTGTGTCGACGGGGTCGTCGAGCTCTTTAAGGTGATGAATTATCATATCCCATATTGGCGGGTGAGGGATTGATAGCTGGCCTTATTAAGAGTGTTGGTTATTAACTTATCATACTCGTTTTGAGGCGTCAGGCTCAGATGTGGGCTTGCGTCACCAGCAACAAAACCGTGAGAGTAGTACGGCCTAAAACGGATAATATATGGCAAGTTAGGCTAAGCTGTTACACTCGTGACCTCCTCTTCCTAATATCAATTCATGCATTTATTCATATGAAGGACTAAACAAACTTGAATATACCAATTCTATATCATTTGCACTGCCTAAAGAAATCCCCTTTCACTGAACAGTGAACAAATAACAAGAAGGGAGGGATAATTTGTTTAAATCGAAAAGATTTGCTTTCAATTCCTCTCTATATCTTCATCTTCCTCTCCTTTTCTTCAATTGCTTCTCTTCCAGTAGAACCTGACTCACCTGAGATATCAATCTTTTAGTCGTGTCAATGTCTCCTCCCATCACCTTTTTTCCATCCTTTCTCATCCTCAATTGCTTCTCTTCCAGTAGAACCCGACTCACCTGATGATGTCTCCTCCCATCACCTTCTTTCCATCCTTTCTCATTCTAAATGGAAAAAAAAACCCTTATTTCCATAAGCTGATCCCAAATATGTCCCCTTTCTAAATTTACGACTTTTGGCTCTCCTTCTCCTGCTCTTCTGCTTTTCTATAAATTTTGAGATTATGCGGTGTTGGCAAGAAAATCTGCATTTCCATGATTAAAGTTGGGGTATCTGTTGATGATATGCATGATATGTGTTTTTTATTTTGTTATTTTGAGGTAAATGAATAGAGATGATAGTGATGTTATGTGTTAGAAAAATTGAAATGGTTTGGTAGAAAAATCATAAAGGGTCTAAACATATAATCATGAAACATGAGTTTGAGAATTTATAAAATAATATGGTCTTGTTTGTTTAGGGAATTATATATTATTACCATAATTATTATACATTATCAGCTTCTTTAAGCATAATTTCTTGAATTAATTATATTAGTATTTTATATGTTTTTAATGTTTATTTCCCTAAATTTTTAGGTTTTGTTATCAGAAAACTTCACTTCCTTGTTATAGATAGTAAGATTATTCATGCAATATGTATGAGAACAGTTGTAACTATGATAGCTACAGGAGTAGCTATTATTGAACAAGAAAGAAATATAAATTATATATCAAAAGAATTATGTATAAATGTAATTGCTCAATGAGAATTCTATATTGATAGCATTTTGAATCGGTGTGATAGACATTACATTGAACAAATTCGTATGAAACAAGTTGTCTTATTTAATTTGTGTGATGTTTTCACAAGTCGTGACTTATTACGATCAACTCTAAATATATCTATCAGGGATCAAATAATTCTATTCTTATAAATTGTAGGCCAAAACCACATATTTTATTTTATTAGTGATATATACTATAGGTCTGTTGAAACTATCCATCATTATTTTATAATTATTTTAAAAGTAGCTCTTAAGTTGTACAAACACCTTATTAAAGCCCTAAGGGATACAATTCCTGCAAAGATAATGAATAATCGAAGATTCTATCCTTATTTTAAGGTATGAGAACAATACCAATATTTTTATACATTAATTAGTTACATCTAGAAGAAAAGGTTATAAATTATTTTTTTCTTATTTATATAGAATTGTGTGGAAGCAATTGATAGTATCCATATTCCCGCAAATGTTCCTGATAAGATTCAAGGAAAGTTTCAAGGTCGAAAAGAGGGAACAACATAAAATGTTTTTATAACTATAACTTTTGATTTGAAGTTTATATATGTTTTAGCTGGCTGAGATGGAAGTGAACATGATTCATGGCTTTTAAGTGATGCACTATCAAGACCTAATAGTCTAAAAATTCTAGAAGGTATATAATAAAGTATTTATTATATGTAATAGACATATAAAATGTTTAATTAGATAAAGATAGTAAATTTTTTTTCTTTCTAATTTGTAGGAATATATTATCTTGGTGATGTTGATTATGATATTCAAAAAGAAATCATTTCTCCTTTTCATGAAATTCGATAGCACTTGAATGAGTTTACAGAACATTCACCAAAAAATAAAAATGAATTATTTAATCTTCGACACTCTTCATTGAAATCATTATTGAACGAGGGTTTGGTATTTTAAAGAGTTATTTTAGATTAATTCATGAAAAATCTTTTTGATCTTATGAAGCACAAGTAGATGTTGTGTTTGTTGTTGTATTATTCATAATCACATAATGGGAGTTGACCCTTATGACTTTTTTCTGAAAGAAATATGTTTGAAAAGTGAACCAATTAAATGAACAATAAACTTAAGTAAAATATGTTTGGAAAGTGAACCAATTAGATGAACAATAAACTTAAGTCAACGGGAGAAGAGGGAAGAGAATAGGGAGTGGATAACAAAAAAATTGTTTGCATCAACTACATGAAATGATTATAACACTCAAAAAACTAGTAATTGAGTGTTAATTATATGTGTTTGTTTTTATTATGTCTTGCTTGAATTTGTATTATCTTTATTATGTATCTGGATTGTTTGTTGAATTTATTATAATTTCTTATGTATTTTATATATTCTTTTTTAAATATTAATTATAGTTTTTATATTAAATTTATTAGATCTAAATATTGTATAAATTTATTTTGTATAAATTTATAATTTTTTTTATAGAAATAAGTACTATTAGATCTAAATATTGTATAAATTTATAAATTTTTTTTGTAGAAATAAGCACCACACATAATGAAAAATGCAAGAGCAAACACTTCACATAATCTAAGCCAATGTCTCACATACTATTTGAGATATTAACTAAGAAGACACCTAAAGGAAACAAACTTTTTTGTCTCACATACTATTTGAGATATTAACTGAGAAGACACTTAAAGGAAACAAACTTTCTTCCACTTTTAAAGCAGAATCTTTTATTAAGGTGGCTACAGAAATTAGTCAAAAGTTCAACATGCAATGCGAGCCTAAGCATCAGGACAATCATCTCAAAACTGTGAAAAAAGAATGAGGAATAATAATCAAACTTAAAAATAAAAGTGGTTGTGATTGGGATAATTGTTTGAAGATAATTACATTTTTGAAAGATGTATATGATGAATAAGTGAAGATATGATAAATATTATACTCTTAGTAATTTTTATATTTACTTTTATTTATAAAATGTTATACAAGGAACTAAAAACTTGCATATTCTAAAATTTATGAACAAACATATCTCAATTATGACAAGTATCTCAATAAAAAACTTGATATGTACGAGGCAATGATAATTGTTGTTGGAAAATATATGATAACCAGAAATTATGTCAAATCATATGCTTATGTCAACTTGAAAGAGAACACTGAAGAGTAATTAATTTCAATAAAATAAAAAGGAATATGAAAAAACTTCAAAAGAAAAAGAAACATCTTTCTCTAGTGCATTAAAGAGGCAACATAGAAAGAGAAATCACGTGTATGAAGATAATGGTGTTGAAAAGTTGTCTAAAAAGATTGGAGATGTAGCATTTGTAATTTAAAACCTCAGCAAAAATCAATTTGATGTTAATGAGCTATATACATAACTGATGAAAATTGAAGGTTTTGATGAAATCATTCTTGGGGATGCAGTTCATCACTTGGTCCAATATGAAATGTTGGCAAAAGCATTTATAGTAAAAAATGTTAATTTGAGAAAAATTTGGGTTTAAAATTTTATGAACTAACACTATTACAGGCCTAATTGCTAAGATGATTTTATTATGATAAGAAAGTTTATGTTTGTTATTTGAAAAACGTGTTTACTTGTTTAATTCGGTTTATTATTTTTATGTTTGTTAATTTGAAATAATATGTATATATATTACATCAAAACATAATATTTATACATGACTATATTTGATGTAAGATATTTATATTTATTTCTCAATGCTTGTTTGATATATATTAAAGTGATATTAAAGGGATAATTTCCCATACCCGTAAAAATAAAAAGTTCTTTATCCAAAAAACCCATTAAAATATTTTTGTATTTATTTGTCTTTTAAAAAAATCTTCATACGAAAAAAAACCTAAATATCTAACTCTTATTTAATACCATAAACTAATTTGGTGAAAAACAACATATTTTAAACTTTTAAAATTTAAAAAAATATGAATAGGTTTTACTTAAAAAATATTTCACAATGTTATATCTCTATAATATATGACATATATAGTTATATTTTATAAAATAAGCTATATACGAATATGATATAAAAAAATCATCATTAAACTTTTTAGATTTCATTCTTTTATTGTAAGTGATTAAATATTTATATTTTATATATATTAGATAAACTTGAAAAAAATTCATTAATAAATTATTTGCAATTTTATTTTCCATAACAATACCAAGCATCATAAAATAATTCACTTTTTAGGAATTTACTTTCCACCAAACATCATAAAATAATTCACTTTTCAGGAATTTACTTTCAAGAAAAATCATTTTCCAAAAGAAAACTACTTTCTAGCAAATAAACAGGGTCTTAAAAGGCATTTTTCTTTTCACAAATGATATTTCTACATATCTCGCAAAAGAATCAAAACTAACTAAGTAGAGCCAACAAAAGAATAAGACAATTAAATGTAGCAATATATAAAAAAAATAACATTGAAATCATTAAGAATAAATAAAACACTTATTTATTTCACTCAAATAAAATTAACTTTTCAAATAGTTTTTTTTCCATTGGAGTATAGACGGTAAAAAAAAATTATACTTATATTATTCAAAATATTATTTTATCAATTTATCTCTTTAAAATAGCATCTCCAAAGAAGATGCTCTTAAACTTTAAAGAAGTTTTTGAATTTTAATTATTTTTCGTGTTATTTTTTTAATTTAAATTATCTTCCTAGTTATTTATTTATTTATTTTTATATATGCTACTCAGGTTAGTTTTTGATATTATAAAAACAAGTGTTATGTTATTTTTAAAGTAATTTTAATGAATTGTTGACTATTCAAAATATATCATAGTTTTCTCTATAATTTTTTTATATTATTTAAAACTATAATCTTAAAGTTTGATCCTCTTAGTTTTATCTTTGTGCTACACATTTTGGTTAGTTTATTAATTATACCTGGTCTGGGAAGTGTAAGGCTTCAATAACAAATTTGATGAGTAAAAGTCATGTGTTCGCTTGAAATTGCCCCAGTTATATGTTGGAATTTTTTAATAAAAGATTATTAGAGGCATGTTTTAGACCAAAGTGAGGTCTGCTCCCTTTCATAATTAAAACTTTCTTGAAAATATTAATATAATTAAAATAAATTATTAATATATAAAAAATTAATATCAAAAAACATTTAACTAGCATGTTATTATAAATCTCAAGACCCTTTGTCTTAAAAAAATATAATATTTTTTTTTAGTTTATATAATAAAGAGTTGACTACTTATGGATGAGCTTTAACAAAATAGTACGAGTTTAATTTATATATATATACATGCTCGACTTTGGCCTTAAGTCTTGTGCTTGAGTTTGTTCTTTGCTAATATATTTTGAACTTGAATTTGAATTTGAGTTTATTAGAAAATAATTATTAATTTAGTTTATAAATAATTATTTTTTATCAAATTATTTATATATATTCAAGCCATAAATAAAAAATTTGAACAATTAGTCTTTATCTTACAATATAATTTTTTCAATAGAAAAACATCTGATTTTTAAAGCTTTAACTAATTAGGTTTCTATTTTTTAATGGTGAGTAATAAAGGTAAAACAATGAGAATTTATTCTTGTAATCACCATAATTAATTCTTTATTTTTTTCTAGTAAAAATCATTATAAATAAAGGGTGGAAGAAGAGATATTCTAAACATTTTTTAAGTACATCTCTAGTATCTCTCTATTGTTTTGCCTCCAGTTTCTCAACTTGTTTTGCATCTAATTTCTCTTAATTTTTTTGTTGTCATTTCACTCTATTCTAAAGCTTAGACTCTAATCTTTTTGTAAAAGAGATTTTGAATTCTAATTTTTTTTATTTGTAAACTTAAAAGGAATCACTTATTTTTTAATGGTATTGCTGAAATAATGAGAAAGATTGGTTGCTACATTTATTTATATTAAATGATAAATAATAAAATTTTAAAGACAAATGATCTTTATTGATAACAATGAGTTAATAGCTTAATCTGCTATTAAGTTTTTTTTTAAAGTAATTAATATAATTAAACTTTGATTTTAGATTATTTTTTTATGTATGATAACATGTATGTTAGGATTCAAGTTTGCATATATTTTATTTTATGTCTAAAATGCATGCTAAGTTTCTTATTAGATTTTATTATAAGATTAATTGGGTTATATATAATTGATGAGTATATAAACTAAACAATTGTTATCTCTAATTTGATTTATAGCTCACGTATCAACATTATATTTCAACACATCAAGCAATCACCAATAAGGCATTGCATGACATGACAAAACAAGTTCAGCGAGGAAAGTCCTTTCATGCCCATTATTAAAAGGCTGAAGCTGTATTATGACAATAATTTAGTAAAAAAGGTCCCCTTATACTGCACTGCCCAGGGTACATATGTAGGTGGACACTAAATTTGTGTTCTACACTGCAGGTTAACTATTTTTAAAAAAATATTTAAAATAAAAGGCAATTATATTGCTAATATATTTTCTAATAAAAAAATAATTTAATTATAAAATAAAAATATAATTATACATTAGATGATATCTTTTTTAAAAAAAGATGTTAAAACAATGACATGATTCATTAGTTCTTTTTAACTCTGGTTAAGTTATAAAATTTATAACCCGAATTATGAGATTATGATAATTTTATAAAAAATAAATTAAAAAAATTTATGAAACTGAATTTTGAAAAACCAATGTTGGAGGACAAGATTAAAAAAAATTCAATTTAAAAAAAATATAAAAAAGACTGGTTCCAGTCAATCTGAGTAAACCGACTAAACTCATGGCTCATGTCATAAGAATGAGATAACTCAATAGAAAAAAATTGAAAAAAATAATCAAAGAAACTCAATTGTCAACCAATCTAATTTAGATGATAAAATTGTAATATATATACATATTAAAAATAAATAGAGACATCTCGGGCTAACTTGCAAACTCGTAATCTTAGTCATGAAACCAGGACAACCCCATAGAAAAAAATTTAAAAAAAATCATGAATCTTAATCCCCGATCAACCCAATATCAAAAGATAAAATTGAAAAAGAGAAAAAAAATATAAAAATAGGCAAAAACACTCAAGACAACTTAGGTGAATCTTTCAAACTCGCAATTTAGGTCATAAGATTATGGTTACATAATAGATAAAAAATTAAAAAAAAAATCATAAATCTTGATTTTCTACCAATCCAATATTAAAAAATAAAATTAATCAAAAAAATAATAAAAAAAAATAAAAATAAAGTATAACACCAAATAAATATGGCAATCCACTTTAGTTTTTACAGAGTTCCCGAGTGGAAATTGAGGTGAGGAGAGAGGAAAACAAAGAAAAACAAAATAATTTGTCAGAGCCAAAGCAAAGCCCCTCTATCAACATGTGTCACAGATGAAGTTAGACCACAATAAGATGATTTGGATGACATCAAGGCTGGGCGGAATCAGATGTAGTAAGACACTACTTGTATCGACTAAGTATGACAACCTTTCCCACATGTTGACACTTAATATGCATGCACTATGTAGTTTTTCTAATTTTTCTCTTTTTTTTTTTTAACCAGTCCTTAGATAGATATGTTTTAATTTCATCCTGAAGTTTTAATTATTTTAAATTAATAAAATTAAATTTATTTTTTTAAAACCGAGTATCAACCAGTGCTAGATTTTGTTCTTGACACAACAATACAAAGTTAGTTGAAGCAAACCATGAAGTTTGATCACGAATCAAATAAATAAAAAAAATTAAAAGAAAAAAACTTGACTAACTAAAAAAACATTATGAACTCATTATTGTATTCCACAATGCTCGTAACTCATTATGCTACAAGAAAATTTCCTACATAAATATAACTACCACTTTAGTTTCTTTTAATGATGAAATAATATCATTAATTCACTAATGCAGAAGTAATTGTTTCGCAATGTGGCACCTACTTTGTGTTGAACGCCAGAAAAGAAAAAATTATATGGAAGGCTTGAATATTCCTTGCAAATGGGAAACTCCTTGTTCTGACTTGCCGCCAAAGGCTTAAGATTGCTATCCCTAAACGCATTTTGTTGAATTAAATGTTACTCGGCCTTGCTTGTAACCTTCTTGGATGGGGCTGGTTCCAGATGTATAAAAGCAATTAATTTTAATGTAGCTTAAAAAAATTCAGGCAGTGATATCAAGGCAACGATCCCCATTAAAATCTATGAAACGATGTTCGATAAGATCATTGAATTAGAGAAGAAAAATAGTACATTAATCCTTAATCAAAGATATTAGGACATGTATATCGGGATTTGCCAGATTTGGTTTCAGAGTTTTCATGTTCAAAGGAATAAAACAATGCAGGGCTGTTCTGGAGGGGACAGAATACCCTTGAAATGGGCAGATGAAGAGGAGGAAACAAGGGCAGGAGGCTCGTCGAGTTTTTTTTTACTTGGCCTCTTTATTAGAAATAACTATCATTGTTGACTAGCCAGCAAAACAATTACAATCTGGGCTCTCTAGAGCATCCTCGAGTTTTAAGATGAAGGATTAGAGCCAGATTTCTTGATAAAAATGATCGGGAAAAACAATTGGAAATAAAAATGCTTATAAACAAAACAAACCATGCTTAAAGATGTAGAATAATAAATGATAAATTGTGGATCCCGAAAATAATAAATACATTGGTCAATTATCTGTTTATTACCATCGCTCGATTGGGAAATACGTACTGAAATAGCTGTTTCTTGAACCAAATTAAGCTAATTTCTAAACCATCACATAGAGGTCGTTGGGTGAATGCTTGTTACGGGGCCTATTTTGTATTATTTTGCTTTTTAAAAAAAAGAAGTAAAAACAATGTTTGATAAATGATAAGTGATCTTTAGTTACTTATTCGGAATAGAAAAGAAGGAGACAGTAAATATAAAAATATTGGTATAGAAATAAATTTATTTTTATGATAATTTTTAAGTGAATTTATATATTTTAAAAATAAAAGGGATAGATGGGAGACATGTCTCCAAATATAATATTTATTATTTTTTTATATTTAAAATATTATCATAAATAATTTTTTAGGTCGATTCAAGTTGACATAAATTATAAGAATAAAAATATTTATTATTATAGTTTTAAGACCCAACTCAAGGGTTGATTCAGGATAAATCTCGAGACACGAGTCGAGTTGATCATTTGTTATTATTTTTTTAATGATAAAATCAATAATTTTAAGTGGGGTTGTAGTAAATATTTTAAAAAAAAATTAAAATTTTAAAATAAAAGCATTTGTTATTATTTTATGTGATAAAAACTTTAAAAATTAAAATATAAATAATTGGAGATTGAAAATATAAACCCTTTACCTAAAAATATTCCTAAACTGTATTATTTTGATGAAGTAAAAGTACGGAAAAGTCATCGTAATGAATGATAAAAATCTTTTTATAATCATGAAACTCTTTCGAAACATGAAGACGTAGAGTTAAAAGGCCTCACTCATCAGTCATGCTGGCTGCAGACATCCTTAGTTCGTACCCTTTTTATTCACGTACTGCATATTGAAGTTTCGAAGTAGAACAGGCAACTAAAACATTTCTGCCCGTGGTTTGCATCATAACACGCCGTTTGATCGGAAAATTCTTACAAATACTATATTATATTAGCTAGTTCGAAGTAGATTAATTACAAAACCTGAATCCAATCCTTGTTTTCACTCAATGTAACGTTAAGAACCTATCGAGTTCCTTGCCATGTGCCGAAGGGCAAGAGGAGTGGCCTCGATTAGATGTTAGATGATGACATGATTTTTCAATTTCGCGTCAATGAGTGGTTTGGCATTGACATGGTTTAACTCTGACCAATATCGAGAGCACAAGACATTGACGAGATTCACTAGATCCAAGACCCAGATGATCATAATATAAAATGGTCAAGTTGGGAAATTTTGGAAACAACTAAGAATCTGCATTAAAAAAGCAGAGTGAAGCATGGTCACATGAGCGTGGTGTAATGTGACCCGTTGTATATGTTAATGGCCATGCAGAGCTGCTTGGGAATGTAGTTTAATCTATATTTTTAAAAAATTTAATTTTTTTTATTTAAAATTAATAGTTTTTAGTGTTTTTAAATCTTTTTAATATATTGATATCAAAAATAATTTTTTAAAAAAATAAAAAAAAATAATTTTAATATATTTATAATTAAAAAATATTTTAAAAAACAACCCAATCACGTTTACAAAAACATAATAATTGTCGAGGGCTGGCTTTCAGATACAGAAGCTGGTAGACCCACATTGCAGAGTCTAGCGTAGCTCACTCTTCATAAAAGTGAACATGCTTTAGCATAAAACATCAATAATATAGTAATAGCTAAGTTGGCTAGAAGTCTTTTCTTTCCTGTATATCCTTCTACCAAAACTACGTGTGTGTGTTTTTTCCCAAGACAATGTTAAAAATATATCGGAGTAGAGTCAGAATTTTTTTTTTTTTCAACATCAATTTCAAAATTCAAACTTAAAAAGTCAAGAGAAGAAAGAAATCTCTAGTTAATCCATTAAAATTATAAATTATAAAAAAAATTATTTACTAAACTTTTCATATTAAATTAATGTGATAATAAATAAAAAATGATGGAGGATGAATTTAGTGATTGGCCATATAAATTGATAGGTTAAATAGATAATATATTTTTTTGATATTTTTTTAATTAAGTTATATTTTAAATTTATTTTTTTAATAAAATAACAACATTTAAAAAAAATTAAATGACTTATCAACTCATAAGTTAAACCATAATCTAATCCTTGGAGTGAATCAACCTCAAATTAGATATTATAACTGTATTCATGCATCAAAACGAGTTATGATTTAATTATTTAAAATTATGTATTTAGTAGAGTTTTTAAACCTGACCTAGTCTAAGACTTGGGTTATGAGTTTTAACCAGGTTGCCTGAGTTAATTTTTATTTTTTAAGAAAATTAAAACGATATATTTAGTAGAGTTTTTAAACCTGACCTAATCTAAGACTCGGGTTATGAGTTTTAACCAGGTTGTCTGAGTTAATTTTTATTTTTTAAAAAAATTAAAACGACATCATTTTTAGTAAAAAAAAAATTGATAATAATAAACGGGTTGTAACAAAGTTTTTGATCGGGTCTTACCAAGTCAATCTTTTGAGTCACTCTAGGTTTTGAATTTTTATATTTTTTAAACTCAATTTAATTTCAATCTCAAATTAATCTAGTCTCGAGACAACCATCAAACCCAATTTTAAAACTACAGTATTTAGCCTTTTTAGCTATTACCAGCTTTAGGCAATGACCCAAACTCGAGGTAGCTGACTGGTTCCTAACAGGATGGAATTGGAACTTGAAAAGAAAGAAAAACAAGTTGGGCTAGGGTCCACTAAAGGATGGGCCAATAGGACAAGGATAAGGGTTAGGGTAGGTGGCCAGGGCCCAATAAACACCTATTATAGACGCCACATTTCTTGTAAGATCAAATAAGTATATGATGTTTGATTTTAGAATTAACATCCGAGGAAATTTATTTCTTCAAATACATTAGGTTAGTGCTGGAGATATGTTGTTTGGTTTGAAAACTAATAGCAGATGCTCCTGATCATTAATAAATAAATAAACATGGGAGTAGTGTTGAAAGGAGATGATTTTTTTACAAAGCCAAGCATTTCTTTTACCGTTTAGTTATTGTTTTAATATAAAAAATGTCTAAGAAAAAATGTGATAGAGAAGATGGGAATAAACAAGAAATGAAGAAGTTAAATCTGATAATAATATACAATACAAAATGAATATCAGACAAGAACAATTTACCTTGATGTGCAATACCATCAAACTTATAATATCTAGAATAATAAGTAAAGATCATTATTTTCAACCTTGTTTATAATAAACATTGTACTTTTAATTAACTTAAAATCATAATTTCTCTACTCACCAAAATCATATTTAAAAATAATTTGTAATCATCATTAAAAAAATATAATTCATCGCTAAAAAGATAATTAAATTATTTCTTTGATTATATTTGAAATTGGAAGAAGACATGATGACATGAGTCATCACACGTGTCCATTACAAGCACAGGCTGAATTACATCTTGGTCCTCGAATGTTATTCATGTGCGATAAGGTCCTACAAACAAAAAAAAATGCCTTCTCTTACCACTCTCTTGCCCTTAAAAGTCTTGCTATTTTTACCAAAATTTAAAAATGTGAGATGTTGACTTTTGCATTAATGAACCTAAAAGCCATTCATGCGAAGATTGTAAGGTATGTAAAACAATACGGTTCAATTTTTATAGACGATGTGAGTAAATTAATGAATTCTAGAGGACAATAGACGAGCCACTCGATAAACTACAAGAGTTAGAGCATCCAATCCAGATATCCAAGAAAATAAAGTGTGTGTAGGAGAGTAGATAACTTGACTCCAAATTTTAAAAAATATTTTATATATATTATACTATGTTGATATTATATAGATAATACATTTATATTTGTGATATCATGAAAGAAGAATGGAAATGTTAGAAAAAAAACCAGAATTTTTGTCAATTAATACAAATACTAGATGAAGCTAAAGCAGGTTAATGCTTATAAAGCATTGAGGCTACAACTTGTTTTTTCTCTAGATTTTAGATTTAAGTTGCACTCTAGATTTAAGTTTTAGTGTACACACTTGTTATTATTATTCTTGAAATGTCTTATAATTTCTAGGATGGATTAAGGGATTAGTCGTGATATATATAAATTGACCCGAACATCCTGGATTATTAAATAAAAAAGCTGATGCCTATAAAGAATTAATTATTAATAAGAGTTTAATTATAAACATAAGAGATTAAGTTAAATAATATAGAAACATCCAATAGACTTTAAAAGAACATTAATATATGATGGTTAATTATAATTGATTAAGAATCATAAAATAATGATTAAACAAGTGTGTCTATTTATTTAGTTTATAATCATATAAACATTAAAAAAAATCATACAATCATTATAAAAAACTAGCATGCATGCTAAGTAAATGCATAAACTTGTAAAAGATACAGGAAAAAAATAATCATAGCATATAAACTATACAAGTATTAAAATTATACTTAAATAAAATTAATTTAAAATATTTAACTGTTGAAGTCCTAAAGAGAATATTCAATCTGAATTTTCTTTGTCTTTCTAATAGAGAAAACAATGAATCCAATGTATTTATTTCATAACAATAAAAGGATATTTGAAAGTTACAATCTTTATAGGCTTGAAAAACTTTTATTTTACAAAGCCACACCAATTTTTATAGGTGCATTAACTTATTTTGAATTTAAAAAAAAAACTACGAGAAAATACTCATCAAAGACCCCTAAATAATTGAATTCCCAGTAAAAAGGGACAAGTTTAAGGTTTATTCATTAACACTAATTAATATAATAAAAAGGAGATTATAATACAACAAGTAAGATAATTTTAACAGGTAAAGCATGTAAAACATAATGAAAAATTAATCTGATACATATCTTTTGTTATTATTAATTAAGTGCTGAAGTAATTGTCCAAAAAAATCTTTATGTTGTAAAAAATAAAGAGTCTTTTAATCCATGTCAAATTTTTAGGGTTATTTTACGTGGATTAAAGACATAGATTTTTTTATTAACTTCTTTTTGTTTAGACTATAAATTCTTTATATATAATCTAATTTTTATTCCTCTATTTATCATGAACATACTTAATTCGTTACTATAATACAATGAACGCTATAGGGCTCTAAAACTCGATTATTATTTAATTTAAAAACTACATGAAATATTAGCTCCCTTGAGGATATTTTCCAACACAATTATTAAAATATTACAATGTTAAATGCTAAATATTACAAAAGGTTTGAATAACACATGGATATAATAATTTAAATCATTGTGAGTTTTACAGTTCATTTGCACTTATATAAAAATAAAAAATAAAAAGATGTCAATAAAATAGTATTTTGAGTCAGGATATGGAAAATATTATAATATTTTTTTAATAAAATCCTGAGTTAGACCAAATTTCAATTCATAAATTCAAATAACCAAACGCAATTTGTTTTATTTCAATAATACAGACTTGATGAAAAATATAGATTGCAGGGATAAATCCAAGACAAAATGAAAAAGACGGACCACATTAGCAAACTGCAAGGACTGCAAGTACCAGACACGTTATCACTAACCGACACAAGGAAAAAAGAGTGAAAATATCATTAAATGGACGATTATGCCCTTGGTTTTTTATGTTGCCCTAGACCCTTCGAGATGAAAGGCCAAGATGTAACATGGGTCGGAATCAACGGCTCACAATCCTCATTCAGCCCTTTATATCTCTCTCTACCAGCCACAAAGCACCTCCTCTCTTTCTCGCTCTCCAGGGTTTCTAGTCCAGGGTTTCTCTATCCTGCGAAAGAACGAAAGAAAGAAGGGAAGAAGCTGTTTCAAAGTTCAAAATGGTGAGTCCATGTGAATCAGGATTTTTACTCTGCTATGATCTGTTTCGTTCTTCAACTGATCTGATTTTTTGAATCTTGTTAATGAAAGGTTCTCCAAAACGATATCGATTTGCTTAACCCACCAGCTGAGCTAGAGAAGAGGAAGCACAAGCTCAAGCGTCTTGTTCAGTCTCCAAACTCTTTTTTCATGGTAATTAAAATTATCGTACATTTGCGTTTGTTTTTTTTACCGTCTGATTATGTTGTTAATTTATGATTATATTTTCTTGTAAAACCTTGCAGGATGTGAAGTGTCAGGGTTGCTTCAACATGTAAGTCCTGTCATGGCCTTTTTATCTTTCTTGATGACTTTTTTTTTTCTGAATAACAAGATTTAAGCTCTTAGCTATTTAGATTGAAATTGGGTTGTGGGTGCTTGCTTAATTTACTTTTTATCTTTCTTGATGACTTTTTTTTCTCTGAATAACAAGATTTAAGCTCTTTGCTATTTAGATTGAAATTGGGTGCTTGCTTAATTAAATTAATATGTTGTGTGCAGAACAACTGTTTTTAGTCACTCACAAACTGTTGTGGTGTGTGGGAACTGCCAGACAGTGCTGTGCCAACCAACTGGTGGTCGTGCCAAGCTTACAGAGGGGTGCTCTTTTAGGAAGAAGAGCGAGTGAAGATTATGATAATTTACTGTCTTTATATTTTCGTGCCCTGTTTGGTAAATTATTTTAGAGGTCTTTCTTAGGAATGATGGCGATGCATTGAACACCTGGGTTTTGATTTTGATGTTTAATGTTTGATTGTCTTAGGTTATCAAAGACTACATGAGATTTTGGATTTGTTGGATTCAGAAATGATTTGAATATCAATCTAAGTCTAATATGTAGAATTTGAGTTTTGTTACTGTCTTTTATTATGTTGTAGTTTAATATAGTTTGTGCATGCCTCTTCTGAGGCTCCAGGTTTCCACACTAAGCTGCATTGTGCATTTCAACCTTTTATCCGTGAGTTTGTGGTAGCTAGTTGATGGTATGGTAGTGAATGTTGATATTTAAATAGCCTTTACTATGGTAGTATTATTAGTTTAGCACATGGTTTCTGTGCAGTCTGTTTTGACGAGAGAAATGGAATTCTTAGCATTCTAGCTCACACGCTACTTGATTTTGGAGAGTTACTTTTGTGTTTTATGAATGATGATAGTCCAGTCAAGGCACCTAGAAGACACATCTACTATGTCCTGTGCAATGTTCTACCTGTAATAATGTTTCTTGACTTTCCCCAGTTTGCATCCCCCTGCGTGGCATCTTTTGCATTGTTTATGTATTTCCCTTTATAGGGGGTACTTGTTCCCCAACTGAAGGTTAATGTATGTCTTCCAGGATTTGTGTTGTTTCTTTGTGATCTAGCCTTTATTGATTTGAGATTACTAGGTCCTTGCACAGTCCTCTGGGTGGTAATTTAGGTCATGAAGAGTTTAGACATGTACATGGTCTCTATGTTTCTCGTTTAGGGATGTCATCACCGTCATTAGGGAATGGGAGTATCAAACTTTAAAATAGGCTGTTAACCTTGGTTGGCATGTGTTATTTGATTTAGGTATGATGTTTGATTGTAAGTGAAATTAGGTTCCATGTCCCTTGGAGAGGACTTGTAGCAGATATATTTATAAGGTTATAGTTTGCATTTACTGTGCAAACAATCGTACATTGATCCTCCCAACTATTCTGGAATTTAGTTTAGTTTTACTCTAATGGATTTATGTTTTTCATCCTGGAAGTAGGAACCATATGGGCATCAATATCCTTCTATGGTGAAATCCCAAGGAACTTGTTTAAAAAACGAATGCATTCCATCTAGGAGGAAAGCTATACATGATAAAGGAAGAGCATTGATCTTGATGTGAATAGACAAAAAAAAAAAAAAGTCCTCACAAGTAGTAGAATTCTCGTGAATATCTTAGTATTTTACAGCAGATTATAGTTTCTTCTATCCATCGAAATGCATGCTGTGTGTGGTGCTTTGCAATTGCATTTCTGATTTGTAAATTTTTTCTTGTCCAAAATCAATGTTCTTGCCTGCTGTGGTATTTGCTGCCTGGTTCAACAAGATGTGATGTCATTATTAACTTCCACAGTGTTTGCTTCCATTTTCTTGTAAAAGAGTTGCTTGTTTTATCATAGTTCGATGCACTTTGATTTGTATCCATGGTTTTGAACGGCAGCCCTCCGTGAATTTACATATTTATTTTCGTTTTCAACTTTTTGAGTGTTCCATCCTTGTTTTAAAACAGACGGTATCTCTAGTTTTGCATGTGTGAATGCGTGCTCTAATTACTCTTATGCTACTGCCATTGTAAAACTATGGTTGGATCCAAACCCAAGTCATGGCGATGAATCCAAGGGCCCAAGGGAAAAAAAAAACTTTTTTCCTGATCGCCTCGGGTATACTGTTTCTCAGACTAGCATTTTGCGGACGGATAACCAGAGTTGTGTGCCGTATGCGTAGAAGTTAGAAGAGAGGCCTCGTCTGGTATAATGGGTACGCTTTGTAGTTTGGGCTAGGTTATTCTCGATTGGATCCAGATGGTGTCTGTCTTCATTTCGATGTTTAAGATGTTATTTTCCAATATACCAACATTCATGCATTCAATGAAATTTCTTTTCATAAACCTTTTCTTTTAGATTTGAACTATTTTGAATGCAAGTGGTATGCTGTGTAAAAATTCTTTGTATTTTCATTAAACCTCAAAATACAATCTTTGTTTTTCCAGAACAATGAGTTTTCCTATTAAAGTATTTTTCATTTATTTTAGACAACATAGTTTTTAACTTGAATTATTGTTTATGTTTTTCTCTTAAATATTTTATCATTGTTAAGGCAAGGCAATAAAAAATTATTAAAATAATAATATGTACATAATTTTGTTTGATTGAAAACTAAGAATATCATAAATGAATTAAATTATGTTTAAAATCTATTTAAATATCTCAATAATAAAAAATCAATTTTAATTGGATTTTCATTAACAATCTATTACTTGTATTATTATTTTTGAATCACATATGTAATATTTTTTTTATTAAAATTTAAATAAAAATTTACAATAATATTGAAAAAGAAGTTAAAGAGCAGGTAAACTGATCAAATAAAAATTTATTGAAGTTTAAAAACAAAAAAATAGAAAAAGAAAAACGAAGGATTCGGGAGCGGGCTAGAGGCCTGACGCCTGAGTTTTTTTTTTATTTGTCTGTTACTTTTTTTTTTGAAAAAAATGTGCTGTTTGTCATAATTTAGAAAATAAGTGTAAAATCCAATGCTCAAACTCGTGACATTTTGACTTGTCACGCGCGTCTTGATAAACGCAGTTATAATATTTAATTATTATAAAAAAATATATTAAAGTGTTTTAACGGTTATTTTTTTAAAAAAAAGTGTTTGGATAATTCGAAAAGACACGCAAAAAGCACCCTGACAGTAATCCTTCCATTATCATACCATAACGTTTAACCTTTTTGATTTGATGAGCATTTAAAAGAGATCCACACGAGCCTATTCGATTGGACCTTCTTACAAGTTGTGATTGATTAGATGTGGACAAGGGCACGGACCCCCAGAGTGCCCTCGTGTTTGGAAAATTTGCACTTCTTTCTCGTCTCAGGCGTGGGTTGACCCCCTCTGTTAACGTTTTGAATGTAACCAGTTATTTAACCCGTTCATATTAATTATTTTTATTTTTAAAAAAACTTAGATTTGTGGAGATACATTTATATATAAATAAAATTCATACAAGAATCTAATTAAATAAATCAATAATTATTTATAAATAAATAATAATAATAATAAAGTTCATCTATATAAAAATAAAAAAATTATATGAATAATAATAATATTTTTAAAAATTAAATATATACAAATTTATTAAAAAAATATATTAAAAAAGGCTAAATAAAAAAAATAAAAAATTATAGAAAAAAATATTAATTAAAACATAAATTAAAAAATTATTTTAAGAAAACACTTACTAAAAAAAGGCACCAAATAAAATAAAAACCACAATTAGAATAAAAAAGAAAAAGACAGCCATAATCCAATCTAGGTGTCACACATGCTTTTTTTTTTTTAAAAAAAAAAACAAATGTGCTTTTTTAAAAAATAAAAAAACAAATGTTCTTGCTTACAAGTCTTATTGGATTTAACAAGTCAATTCTACTTTTAATTAGATGATAAAAAAATAATAGTAAAAAAAATTATAATAAAAATGATCATGATAACTTGAAAAAAAAATTTGAAAGTATAAAATTGAATAAAATAAAAATAAAAAAATAGCTCAAATCAACTCGTATTCCCGAGATGGATATATAACTTGAATAATAAGAAGCAAGTCAACTTATATTAACTTGTAATACCGTTAGACCAGATCATCAGACTGAGATAACTTGATAGAAAATAAATTAACAAAAACCATAAAACTAATGTTTTTTTTAAATAAAATATTGTTGAACAATGAAATCAAGAGAAAAAAAAACATGTTGACCTATATTAACTTTTCAAATTCATGATCTGGATTATTAGACCAAAAGCATTATAAATAGAAAATAAAAAAATATACTTACAAGAAAAGGATAAAAAAAAGATTATAATTAAAATAATGACAATGAAAATAAAAATTAAAAATAAATTAGAGAGCAACTAAATTTTTTTAATTGGAGGGTTAAATTGAAAAGAAAAATAACTTTAACAAAGAAAAAAATCAAAAGAATAAGGACCTAATTGAAAAAAAAAATACACCATAAACTTTGCTTGAAGAATGAAATTGAAAACCAATAAAATTTTAATAAAAATAAAAAAATTAAAAGAATAAAAATTAAATAAAAAAAATTATGACGAACTATAATTGAATAACTAAATTGAAAATATTTTTTTTATGAAAGGGTCAAGAAAAAAAATAGAAATCAAAAGAATAAAAACTAAAATTAAAATATAAAAAATAAAGAGAGATATCATTAATTTTTTCTAGAATGGAAGAAAAGAAAAAAACAACTATCCACAATAAACTGTCCATTTACCACCATTACTCGTCACATAAGGAAGAGGGCATATAGAAGCCTCCAACGACACGATAGAAGGGTATATTTGCTTACTAAGAGGTGCTATCAGCACCATCCAAACAACATGGGCACCTCCCACTTCGTACCACGTGGAGGAATATATACCATTAATTTTTTGAATATAAAAATTAATTATTCAATATAAAAATAAAAATATCCTTCTTTAATCTAAAATCAATAAAAAAAACCTAAGTAAAATAATAAAAATTCCCATGGATGAATGTCTTATTTTTTTGTTTATTTCAAGGGAAACATATCCTTATATTCTTATACTATATTCTAAAAAAAATAAAAAACATAAATATCTCTAGTCAACAATTCTATTTTTTTTTATTTAAGGGAGATATTAGTTATTTTACTATTATAAAAAAGTAAAAAAGATATATACACCTATGATAATATTTTAAGGACCAATAAACTATTAAAAACAATCAAATAACCCTTACAACAAAGACTTTTTATTTTTTCATCAAAGTATAAAAATTTAATTTTATTATAATAATGAATAATTTTTTATATTTTTTTATATAACAATTTCCCTAGTTTACATCTTAGAGTTTTGGTAATAATGTGAAAGTTGATTCGAATAATTTCATGGTAAGTCATATTCTTGGAGAGAGGTTGCAAGAGTATAAATATAATGTCTGTGGAGCCGGCCCAAAAGTAAATCCAAATATTAACTTAGATATTAATTAAAATTCTAGTTTAAGTATGAATCATTGAAAAAAAAGAAGAAATTGAATTAAAGATTGGCACATAAAATATTACGTATTTGACATTTATTCAAATTTGGAGGAACTTGTACTAAATTTAAGATATTTATATTACATGACGTCTTTGACTTTTGTTTACTCGACATGGATGTCTAGACGACAGTAAACTGATGTGGCCGCCTGACATGCTTTTGAACTCATGTATAAATTAACTATTGGACTGGATAAGTTCTCACGTCTTATGCCTCTCGAGGCTGGTGGTTGGGGTTGGAGGGAGCCACCCACCCATCTATCCATAGTTTTTTTTTGTCGTCTCCTCCTCACTGCAAAGTGAAGTTCATTTTGTTCTTTTATTGTTATTTTTTTAATAACAATTAGCATTATTTATTTTTTCCTCCCTCGAGGGTGATTTATGCAGTCCACTGCTGCATCATCTGTAGTGTTTGTGGTCATAGTTCCTTTCAACACAGCATCCCAGCACTTGAGCCGTTTTATTAATTTATTCCAACTTCTTGACTGTATTTTGTATAAAGCTCAAGGTGGATGGAAAGATACAAAAGGTTGGAGAAATAACTAATACGGTACATTATTGAAAACCAAGCGAGAGTCTGCACAATGGCGTGGAACATTGGTAACATGGAAAATTTAATTTTTTTTTAAAAAATAATCATGTTTATATTTTGATAGATTAAGATCAAAATCAATTTTGATAGACCAATCAATCATGATCCACTAAAATTGATCATAATTGACTGAAATCGATCATACCCATTGTATTTATTTTTAAGCAGTTACTAAAGTTTAATTTGGTTTATGTTTTTCTAATATAATTGGATTATATTATTATTTAATTAATTTTTTATGTTATTTTCAGAATAAGATTATTATTATTGAGTTTCAAATATTTTTAGAAGCTCGGAGGTTTTTTCTACAGTTTAGAGGTGGAGAGATCTAGTTTTTTATTTTTTATGCTACACGCATAGAGTTACGTATGAATACATTACCTGGCATAAACAAAGTCAAAATGGATTAAGATTTTTCATTTATCTCCAAGTTTATTGAAAACTTAACTATCAAGGATGTTATTTTAATTATTATATGTTAAAAATGGTAAATGTATAATTATTTAATATTTTTTTAATCATTTAATTCAAAATAGATAGTGAAATTCGAGGATGTAAATCCAATTTATATTGAGCCTCTTGAGAAACAAAACAACACATCTTCATCAGTCAACAGAAGCTCCATCCAAAGTTCTTTTTGCTCACCAATAAGAGCTTCATTGGGTTTTCTTGGATGTGATTTTGAAGTTAACTACCAACATATATGCCAATAATCGTTAAGGCCAAGATAATTCATTAGAGTAAGTTAAATCCTTCTTATTTTCATGACCGATAAATGAAAGGAAAAACAAAAATGTCAAAATCAGGTGATATATAAAGGGAGCTGGTTTCTTTTTCCGAGTCCTGGTCATGCAGTTACCACACTACAGCACTATCTAGCAATTTACTAGTAATAAACAGCGACCAGAGGGCAGAGTTGATCTCTTCCCCTGAAGAAGCCTGCTAGCCTTTCCCTTTTGCTATTTGAGTCTAATGAGAATTCAGAAACCCCTCTTTCCCTGAAGGAGCAGAGCCAACAATTCCGTGTTGAGCAACTTGTTTGATACGTCGAATCGTTCAGTTTTTCAGTTGCCATTATTGACTGCACGGCTACGGACGTACTTTCCCTTTATAAGCACCCTTAATCTCTTTCATTTAGCTTACTTCTCTCATATATCCTAGTCGGTGTCAACCTCTACCTTTCGTTTTTAGTTTTTATCCTTGGTTGCTACAAACAGTTACTAGTTCTTCCACCATTAAAAGGAAAAGGGCAAGGCAAGCATTTTATGCAGCACTTGAACTAGTTACTCCTGCTTCTTTTCATTTTCTGTGCTGCTATCTTTACTACTGTTGGATAAACTGAAGTTAAGGATATATCATGTCTACTATGTTAGCAAGAACAGGAAGGCACAAACAACGTTACATTGATCAGTTTAGGCTTGTAGCCGGGTATGAGAACTTTTTCTTTAAATCTGTTTCATCTTTCATGTTAATTGTTATTTTTTGTTTTGGTTTAACGTTTTTTGTGTGCATAATCCAGGCTAATTACCGCTTTCAAAAAGTTTTTAAAGAAACGAATATTTTAAAGTGTTTATAGGAAGTTCAGCTCTGGGGCTTGCCTGTGATGATTTTGTCTTTTCTTTAGAAGAAGCGATGTTAATACTCTTATTAAGGTGTAATTAAGCAGATTCTTGACGTTAAATTTTGTTGATAAACATATAAATAGACCTGGACCCCAAGCATTGACTCCTCTTTACTCTCATTCTTCTGTGCTGTGAAAGACTTTCAATGAAGGGTGTGTACGTGTGTGAGTGTGTGTGTGTGTGCATATATATATATATATATATATATATATATTATTGACAAGAGCTACCTTGTTCTTGTATGCAGCACATTATAATTTAGTAGGAGAGCTACATGACGCGAAAGACTCTGCTAGTTTAGTCATGAAGAATGATTTCTTCATAAAAGAAAAAAAGTTTTTTCGTTTCAACAAGTGACATTAATGGCTGATTAAAAATATATCTTTGTGGGCAGCTTCCGTATGCCTAACAAAATTCTCAAGCTTAGTGACAGATCCCCCCATAAATTATGAACTTTCTGGGACCTGAACGGTTTGGGAATCTTAGTAGCTTTGCTGTCATGTTGTTCACATTGATCTTGACTATTGACTTGGTGGACTACTTGACACATGGTGCTTTAAGATCAGTGTGTGGTTCTTGTGTTAGTCTGCTTTTTACGAAAATGTCAGATCCTAATTTTTTTTTCTACTGCTATTTTTCTTTCATCGCTCCATTCTGACTGCTCTGTGAAAAACAAGGTGCATTCCTTACAAACTTGACAAGAATGTCGAGGATCAAGGCTGCAATGTAGAGGACAGGGTTCTTATCCTCATGATCTCGACACCAAATCGTAATGATCTTGTGTTCCCAAAAGTATATATCTTCTTCCTTTTTATATTCGATAACTGAGATAACAATTTTCACATTTGTAATCTGCATGGATTGTATTGTCAACGTAATTTTCAAAGTCATTAATTCTGATCTCATCTATCTATTACCAGGGTGGATGGGAGGATGATGAGACCCTTGGCGAAGCTGCATGTCGTGAGGCCATCGAGGAAGCTGGAGTGAAAGGAATTCTTGGTGTAGGTCTCTTTTCCCTGTGAGAGGCATAATTCGTCTGTTTCAAATGCTTTGTTATCATTAAAGAAAAATATTCCTTTAATAATCGTCTAATTCGGGTGGTTTAAACAAATTTCTATCTAGTTGTTCTTATTTCTTTCCGATGAGAACTACTTCTTGAGATGTTTAACCATTAAGATCATGTCCTTCCATGTTGCCTTGAAGCCCTGGATTTCGTTTGGATTGATGGGATCAAGTCATTATAGTACTTATTTCCCACATCTGTCGGTGTTGATCTATTCAGTTTCATCCGACACACCGGCTTATTTGAGTAAAAAGAACAGCTTGCTGTTAAGTATAAAGGAAACGAATACATTTCGGGTAGAAGACTTGCCTTGATTCCCTCATCTTGTATGTGAAATAATCCAAATGCTGCATATAAACATCTTACCGTATTACCCTGTTAAAATATGTATTAATCTGAGAGACACATTAAAGTTACACTGTAAAAGACTTAAGATACATACTTGATTGTCTGAGGCAAAACTTCTTCCATGAAGCTACTAGATTTCAGTTTCTTATGCTCTAAAATTTGTCATAGTAGGATAGTACACCCTCTTTCAAGAGCCCAGATCAGATGATTGATTGCATATGGTTTGCTGGAATCATGTATAAACAAAAGATTAATACCTATTTATTGAGAGGCCGGTTGAGGAATTTGTGATGGAAATCTCAATTTTCTGACCGGTATATATACATCCAGGAGGTTACAACTCCAGGCATGCATCAAAATGAAAGTTGGTTTATGTTTACTACAGGAAAATCCATTGGGAGTTTGGGAGTTCCGGAGCAAGAGCAGCCAGAATAGCTGCAGCTTGGCAGGAGGTTGTCGAGGCTACATGTTTGCGCTGCAGGTGACTGAAGAGCTTGACCACTGGCCAGGACAGGCTAGTTACAATAGAAAATGGGTTAGTGTTTCTCGTGAACTTGTAATGGAAATATGAGAACTTACAATGATTCCTTATCTATATGTACTTTTTTTTTATTTCGTGTGTTACAGCTTACTGTAAACGAAGCATTTGAATGCTGCCGGTATGATTGGATGAGGGATGCTCTGAAACACTTTCTGCTTCTCTTTTGAGAAACAAGGACCTTGGCAGAAGGGAAGATCTGGGAGAGACTCGCATGATCCCAGTTTCTGATAATGGGGTAGAGAGCGCAACGCATGGTCCTATGAGACTGTGACCATCAATTGTCAAAATGTCGATTCCATTTGTACAGATTTCATATGTCATTCAAGCGGGATGAATAAGACAACTGTCAAAATGTCAATTATTTCGTGAATTATTATATCTAAATTTAATATCTAAAATTTAATTTTTCTTCTCATAAATAAATATTCAACAAGAATAAGATATCTATTTGTTAATTTCTTATTATAAGTTCCTTACATAATTTTTCAGATTAATTGTTGTTTTATTTTTTTCTAAAACCACACCAGAATTATTCATCCATATTTTATATTAAAACTTACTTTTCAAACCAAGATAAGTTTTTATTTATAATACAATACTTCTATGCAATGACATAGAGTTTTTATTGAAGAGATATATATATTTTTAAAAATTAATTTATTAAATTTTTTATGAATATTTATTTGAATTGATTTTAGTTTTTTTTCCAAAAAAAGTTTACTAATAAAAAAATATGTTTATATATATATATATATATATATATATAATACTTGGACAAGAAAAAGAAAAGTTTTCCAAAAAAATATTTTTTTCTCTAGAATCTTGATCTTGACCGTTGCTTTCTTTTATTTTTAATTATCTTAGAATTAAATAAAATTAGATTTTAAAAACTATCTGCAACATCACGTGGGCACACCGACTACCATATTTCAATAACACGACTTTTTGGTTGGGCATCACATCGTTCTATGCTAATACCAGCCAGTTTTTTTCTAAAAATATTTGATATACAAGGACCAATTCAATTTTTTTACTCAGGGATGAAAATATATTTTTCAAAAAATCGAGGACACAAATCTTTCAATTTGAGAGTTAACATGTAAGAAAATACTAAATTTAAGGACCAAACTAACTTTCACCCAAAATTCTAGGAACTTAAATGAAAATTGGCGAAGCGCATAGGCTTCGAGAGAAAACAGGCATGAAGTATGAACCGGGGAGTTTCATGATCTTCGATGCAGAATGACCTTCTTCATTACTTTCACGCTCCCTCGAAAAACCTTCTTCGATGACTACTATTTAATAGCACGGCATTAAATCGGGATGAAATACTATCAATATTTTTTTTATTAGCCTAAATATTCGGATTAATTTATATGTATTTTGATTATTTTTATAAATTTTCATGTTAATGATTATATAAATCTTAAGTGATATAAGGTTTATAGAACTTGAGTGAGTAATTTAAAAAAAAAACAAACCAAATATTTGATGAGTTTAGATACTCTACGTTAATTATTCATATTTTTTCTTGACTTTGAACTTTGAAGGCTGCGTAGGGTTAATTTGCCAAAACGTGTTTCTAGCTACAGCAATCGTTTTGCAGTATAGTTGCAGAGAAGCCAGATGTAAAAGAGCAACAAAGGCAAAGGGGGCAAGGAATTCGGCTTTGTGTAGATGGATTCCCTCTTTCTATCAAGCTTCTTTGCCTTTTGTTTCGTGAAACCAGGCAGTTTCCTTTGACTCTCTTACGTTTTTAACACAAGTGATCTGTTCTATGCATACATAGGAATCGGAGATTCATGGGATTCAGTACCCATCATGTTCGTTGGCCTTTTCCAGTTATTATTAATTAACTTTGTTCCAAAAATTGATTTGAAAACTTTACCATCGAAGGCCTATCAGCACCAAATTCTTACCAAAATAATACTTGATGAAGCTGTGATTCCTTGGAAAAAGAAAACCCTCCAGTATTCTAGCTAGCAATACCTACCACTCGACACAAACTCATTAAAATTAAGTTACATGAACAAATTATCACATCACATTGAAATTTAAAATAAAAAAATTATTTTAATATATTAATTTTAAAGAAAACATACTTTAAAAAATTATCACTATCCTATTCTGAAACACCTTTTAATTTTGGCAGGAGAGAAACTCGCTTCCTTCTCCAAGGAGAGAAAAAAAAATCTTTTTGCTAGAACCAATTTTTAGAGCTCTCTCTGGAGATCCTCTCCATTTCACAGCTCAATCTTGGAATCGCAAGAGAGGTGGAGATGGAGCTTTTTGTTAGGATAACAAGGGATGAGAACTCACTATATCCATGCTACAAGAGAGGTGGAGATGGAGCAAGCTTATATCCATATTAAAAGAGTTTGCTCACTATATCAAGGGATGAGAACTCACTATATCCATGCTTATATCTATTTCCAAACAAATATTTATATTTTATTTATTATTTTCAAATAAAAAATTTGAATATTCATCTTCATTATTTGAATACACGCACATGTAATGTTAATATATAGTGAGTATCAACCATCTAGATGGTGACCAAGTAGTAAGAATTTGGGACTAAAGAGTTTTGCTCTTTCCGTGGTTTCAAGTTCGAGTCTTTGGTTGCTCATATGATGGTCACTGAAGATTTACATGGTCGTTAACTTCAAGGTCTGTAAAATTAGTCGTGGTACGCGCAAGCTGATTTGGGTATCGACATTAATCTAAAAAAAATAAAATAAAAAATAAAAATATAGTGAGTATCTATATATTATGCTATATATTATGCTGAATGTAAAGCATTCTTCTCGTTACAGTCCTTTTAAATTAGACGAGATCTCTACTAGCCATGTACTTCTAAGTTCTAATGCTTGAGCTTGATCTTTTTTAGTGGAAACCAAATTTAGTCTTGGACAATTTTTTTCTTGGTAATTTGTCAATACCGCTTAATTTAAAGCAAATTGTAACAAATGGTGGATTTCATTGTAGTGGTGGAGTTTTTGTCATGAATCTTCGTATCCATCTAGCATATGCTCCTTTTATACAAGACTGTTGCTTTCCATGCATAGAAAAATGAAATGAACTCCTATGAACTTTTATTTTTTGTTTTCTAATTTTATAATTTTATGAGAAAAACTATGTTTCATAATTTTATTTTTTGTTTTCTAATTTTATGAGAAAAACTATGTTTCATAAGTGAGATGGTTAATATAAAATGAAAACAATAAAATGAAAATAAATTAAAACAAAACAATTATTTTTTAAAGGAAAAAATGCATAGTTGTTAGACTCAACTCGATATTTAACCTTGTTTAAATACATGGTTTTCGGGTCAACTCTTAAGTCACAAGATTTTTAAGTCAATTTATGGGTTATCAAGTCAATACAAGTCAATTATTTTATTCAAAGTTACATTGTTCTAGTTTTTTTTTAAATTTTTTAGAGTTAACCTGACTAAATTTTATTGAGTTTAGTTGGATTAACCCTTTAATATACTCAAGTTTGGTCGAGTCAATATCCAAAATGATTAGAAGTAAGACCCATCTCAGGTTAGGCTTTAAGTTGCGAGGTTTACCTATGGGGTCCGATCAAGTTTAATAACTATAGTTAAATGTATACTCACTATGAAAAAACCTTCAAATATAAGGACTAAATTAAAAGATTTCAAAACTATAGGAGTGACATTCCTCCCTCTAGCCATGGCTAACTCCACCCCAGCATTCGTGCGCCAGCTATAGTGGAGGTGTGCAGCTCGTGATTGCGGGACTACTGAAAATAATTAAGTAGCTACACCACCTTTTCGTTTCATTACACAAAAGCGCACCTTTCTTTAAAGTTTACTATTTGTTTTTCTTTTTTTTTTGGTAAAAAAGGATTCATCGGAGGACTTAAAACTCAAATCTAAAGTGAAGAAAAAATACATCCCTAGGACGTGTTTTTTAGTATTTTTTTAAGAATAATAATTCTTTGCTTACACGATAGTCTCTCAAACTATCATGTTTATATGAGCATAGTCTCTCAAACTATCATGTATATACGAGCAGCATTCATTAATTTATTTTATCATACTTTTGTTTATAAACAGATTTTACTCTTTTTTTATTATTATAATTATTTGGATTTTTAATATATTTGTTAAACAATAAATATAATCCAATATGCGGATCGATGATAGAAGGGACTCCCGTGCATTGTACAAGAGGATTTCCTATAATTTTGAGCAGGATGAAATTATTGTTTTTTTTCTATTTATTTCTAAAAAGCATAAGAAAATCTAATACTATTTATATTCTAAGGAAGACAACATTTTACACCAACTTGTACTGATCAGCGGTATTTATAGATGTATTAAGTAAATAACTTCTTGGATTGTGGTAATTTTAAAAAATAAAATAATACAAAAACTTTATGGATTATGGTTGGAGTAAAAATAATTTCAACCGCATTACTATAAGGATCATTATAGGTGTTGTTAGCAATCCTGCCATATATATGTATTGCTATCACTCTCTCACAGAGGAAAGAAAAAAATCTAGTTCGGATCCTAGTGAGTCAATGGATACAAATTCCCAGTCAACTGCACCATTATTAAATAAAAAGCTTTCCTCAAGGGAATATCATTCAAGTGCAAGCACCATATTTTAATTATTGTTAATTAGAATCTTTATATATATATATATATATATATAAGTCAATAATTACAAGGTAAAGCTCTCTTTTGCCAATTTTCATAGCCTCCCAGTTTTCGAGTAAGGTTAGGGATCAAGAGGAGGCAGATGGATATCGTATGCTTTGTTTCTCATTACTAGTATTTTATTAATAGTTAGACTTCGATAGAATATAATTAGAATTTTGAATTTCTTCAACCACTTTCTGCTGTATCGTTCTTATAAAGGAGCTGCTTCTTACTGGAAAGACAGTGATAAATGTATGGGTTCACATCCTTATCCACTAAAAGAACCGCATGCGTCGTCATGATCTTTTCGTTGATGTGTGTTTTAACCTCTGTAATCACCTCAATTAATTATTTATGGATAAATGTATTTTATAAATGTGATATTTTTACTTAAAAGCTCATAATTAAAAAGTCAATCACCTATTAATAACCCAATGTATTTATATTTGATAAAATATAAGTCTGAATGACATGAGGATCGCTTGCTTTTAGGCTCAACATCCTTTTATTCAATTATGTGTCGAGTCTAAATATATATTGGTTTAACAAAATATTAGACTCAACATTCTTTAATTATGTGTCGAGTCTAAATATATATTGATTTAACAAAATATTAGACTCAACATTCTTTAGTTCAGCATGAGCTGAGCCCAAATGCATGTGGATCCGACAAGATGCCAAACCTAATACCTATAGATTTACCACGAGTTTAGGCTAAGTGCATGAGAGCTTAACAAGATGATAGATCTAATATCCTTGTGTTAAGTCACGTATTGAGCTTAAGTACATATGGTTTTGATAAGATGTTAGACTCAACACCTTTAGGTTCAACTACGTGCTAAGCCCAAGTACATATAGGTCTAGTAAGCTGTCATATCTAACGTGCTTGAGTTCAACCATGTATACTTAGATTTGGAAAAATGTCGAGTCCAGATGACATAAGTTTGACTTGTTTTCAAGCTCAACATTAATGAGTTCAGTTACGTGCTGAGTACAAGTATATGTGGGTCTAACAAAATGTTAAACCCAATACTCTTGAGTTCAGCACGAGCTGAGCTCAAATGCATGCAGGTCTAACAAGGTGCCAAACCTAAAACCTTTAGATTTATCATGAGCTTAGGCTAAGTGCATGAGAGCTTGACAAGATAATTGATCCAATATCTTTATGTTCAACCACGTGTTGAGCTTAAATTCATATATGTCTGACAAGATGCCAGACCCAACACCCTTAGATTCAGCTATGCGCAAAACCCAAGTACAATTAAGTTTAAAAAGCTATCATACCCAACATGATTGGGTTCAGCCACGTATACTTAGATTTGAAAAAATGTCGAGTCTAGATAACATGAGTTCGACTTGCTTTCAGGCTCAACATCCTTTGGTTTAGCTATGTGCTGAGCCTACATATACATGGGTCTAACAAAACACTAGACCTAACACCTTTGAGTTCAGTATGAGTTAAGCTCAAATGCATGCAGGTCTGTTAAGATGCCAAACCCAACACCTTTAGATTTACCACGAGCTTAATCTAAATGCATTAGGGCTTGATAACATGTTAAATCCAATACTCTTGGGTTTAATCACGCGCTAAGTCCAAGTGCATATGAGGCTGACAATATGTCAAAACCAACACCTTTTTGTTCAACCACGTGTTGAGCCTAAATACATGTGGTTCTGACAAGATGTTAGATCTAACACTCTTAAATTATACATATGTTGAGTCCAAATACTTATGGGTTTGATAAACTACCATACCCAACACACTTGGGTTCAACCACGTGTTGAACCCAATTGCATGTGAGTTCAATAAGCTGCTAGATCCATCACCCTTGAGTTTGAAATTATTCTATGTCTAAATACACATGAAATTGATAATATTTTTAAGCAAGATATTGGATTTATAAAGATTTGTTTGTTTATTCGTATGTCTTTTAACATCAAATGTTAAAGTAAAGAATGATTATCTCCCTATATCTTTAGATGCAAAAAAGTCTTTTAAACGCTTACCATATTTTTATCAAACATTAATATAGTACAAAAGATATTTATCCATCATTAATACTGTGTAAATGATATCTATTTTTCATTAATATTGCATAAGAAATATTTTATTTTATTAATGTTATTAGGAGGAAATAATGCTTCAACCCTTTCATTTAAGCAATATGACAAAGTTCAAAGCCTATACATACACTCTGAATCATCCAGGTAAATGATTCATATTTTTTTATTCTTTAAATATTTATAGTTTATTTTTAAAGCATTTATCATATAGAATTAAGAACAAACACTCCTATTCTAAGAATTTAAAGTTAATTCTCTTATTTATTGCAATATCTTATTAAAAATTACTGACTTTATTATCGAAAAGTTTTTAAATCTTATAAAAAAACTATTTTGTAGGTGTCAAGTTTTCTATCACCAATCATCAAATTTGTGAACTTTTAAAAAGGAAATATTGATGTAAACACGTGATTATCCTCTATTCAAACACTCAAAGCCCTCATTCCTGAGTATATTGAATTTTAGAATATCATTAATTATCATAATTAGAAATGACTTTAACCACATTCTCTTTACCTTTATTTATCTTTATCTCCCTATTTGATGGAAAGCTTTAGACTATAAATCTAGTATGTCATGTATATTCAAGTATAACATTGTATAGGGTATTTGGTTAACAAGAAATAACCTAATATTCAGGTATATATAGCTAGATTAGAAATCATTTTTTTCTTTAACTCTTTATTGTTTATTTGCATGTTCATGGAAATATGTTTAATTTAATTTATTAATAAATACTTATTTATTTTTAACATTCATCAAATATTTGGTTAATGAAAATATAGTAAAGAGAAATTTATTGGGATAAATTTTGTTTTGCAATGAAAATTATAAAGTTATAATTATGAGATTTATAATACATCAAAGCATTAGTCCTAAAATATTTATGATAAATTCTCTATTAAGATTAGATATTAATTAGAGCTATTGAGACCGATAAATGTTATATTCTTTTCTTTATAAAAGAAAGCAGTTGTTCTTATAAACTAAGGTGTAGGGAATACCTAAAACTAATATGTAAGTGCTTATCAAATGACATGTACACTGAACTAGCTCGCATGAGAATTCCATATGAAGAGATAATATGTGTTTATAGAAAGACTCACATAATTGTTGTGTAAGTGATCCCCATACTTAAGATCACTAAGTTATCTTATATAGGAAGAGTTATGTTTTGATCTTGCTATACATTATCCTAATCAAGGGTAATAAATTGACAAATATTAGGTATAACATGTACTATATGGAAGTGATTAAGTAATCAAGAGAGGATTCATCATCTTATATGAATTAGAAAAAATATTTTATCTATTCTTAAATAGTATTGATTGTAAATCCTTCTGTAAAGTCAGATGAGATTTAAAAAGAGTTTCAAATTTTATTCAAAGAATCAATGACTATAGTATTGAGAACAAATATTATTTGACAGAGTAGACACATCCTATGCTATAATGTCTAAATTAGAATATTGTTAATGAATAAATAATAATTACACTGAAAAACTGGTTGCTGAAAAGTTAAATCAAACCACTAATGACTTTTCTAATATTTGTGAGATCATGACATGTTGCTAGATATTGTACTTGATCTTTAAATATAAATCAATTAATTATTGAATTGATAATAAATTAGTTTGTTTAATTAATTTAATCTTATTTTATTTAAGATTATAATTTATATTTGGGCCAACATATTAGAAAACCTAATTGGTCACATCCAGAAGAACCATTGATCAAAAATTAAAATGGAATAATTAATCAAGTGTGACTTGATTGTAAATAAGTTTTAGAAACTAATTATTAGAGTTTAATTTATACAAAAAATTATAATTTTAGACCTAGAAAAATCAAGTAGAGATTTGATTGAATAAATTTAAAAAATTATCCTAAAATAATATATGTGATATTATTCATGGAAAAATTGATATTTTTTCATTTATAAATTTTTTAGGTTTTTCTATAAATATAATGCCATGCCTTTTATTTTCTAAGTAATACACGTCACAATACAAAACACTTGAAAAAATATAAAAGAAAAGAGTTAGCACTCAAATATATAACAACTAATCTCTCTCAAAAGGGTTTAGGAGTTTCTTACAGGTGATTTGTGTATATTATTGTTAAAAGCTGGATATTTAGATGACTTGTGATTTACGACAATGTAGTCTTGAAGCAATTGTTTAAAGCTGAAAAACACATCTTATTTTTAAATCATCTTCATATAAATCTTAACCAATCATGGATCTATTTAATAGGATATTTAGAATCCTGATAATTTTTTAAATTTATTATTTTCACCACATATTTATGTTTTAGAAAACCTAACATATAGATATAATCATCTACTAATATGTGCAATTCAAATATATACAAATAATATTCACAATCATTGATGCATAAGCTTAAGGTAACTTTCATGTTGTCCTTTTCTTACTCTGTCCTTTATTTATATTCTCATTTGTACCCTTGTTAGGCATCATCTAAATGGCTAATTTTGATGAATAAAAAGTCTACTATTATCCAAATAATAATAATAATAATCAGATAGCAACTACAACAATGCTCATTTACTTAGCAATGGTGTGAGTCCTTTCTAATCGAAGTTCCCATGCAGTGTAGTTGTCACTCATAACTTTATATCAATTTTTGTGCCTGATTGGAGCATAAGTATTCCGTCCAACCTCAAAAGCCATTGTCCATTTTTGACCTGTTGCGACCTCGACAACAAGTGGGAAACAAATTTTGCGATCAGAAGTTGACTGCAGTACTTAAACCTGGGAAACTGAAGTTTCTATTTTGTTTGAAAAACAATGAAATGGAACTTCCTAGTTTTCAGAGCTGTCATTCGGCATCTGAGGAGACTCTGCCCCTCAGTGATCATGCACGTTCCAAATTTGACCAAAATTTACCTCAAAAAAGGGAGCGACTACTATTAGCTACATAAATGTATAGATATTGGAGTTCGGCTAATTTTTCCTTTTTTTGGTGATAGGTCAAATATTTGACTCGAAGAGACTGATGATCCTGTAGCAATAATAGCGCCAATATCCATTGAGATGATGGAGTTTCTTGATCGACATCATGTGTGTCAATTGAGATGGATCATGAGGCCGGGCCATGATGAGTTCTTTTTTCCTCTATTTTATTAATTCTTGTAAGTAGGTCTTCCTAGTGATTGTTTTAGTCGAAAAAGCATGCCAATCTATATGTACGCCTCACATGCAACCCAACATGCCTTCCCCTCATTTGGAGGTCTATGAGTGAGTTCATATTTACCAATTCTCCATGCTTCACAAAATTATAAAATTATGAAAAGATATTAAAGCAAAGCCATTAGCTTTGAAAAGCTGAGAGAAGGATTGTGGAACATATCATTATAATTGGCTCAAATTGGATGCACATGGCTGAGATAATCATATTCCCTTTGTGTTCCACGTAAAAGGCTCCATATATATGCATTACTATAGGCATAGGGTAACATGACCTTTTATACCCGTGCGTATATTTTCTATTTATCAATAAAATAAATACAGCAAGTTTTATGTGTTAGACTTAAACCTACTTACAATACTTATAGTAGAATTGTAAGTTTCGTTTCTTAACAGAGGGTATATACTTTCGCTAGCTAGCTCATGTGCGTGGAGACTATCACGCAGGGTTTACGAAGACTCTATGATCCCTTTTTAACACTTCATTAATGGAACGACTTGCGATAAATTAAAAGAAGAAGAAGTTATACTGCTATCTATATATGTATTCGGCAATAAATTATGAAAAAGAGAAAAAGACTAGGAAAAATAAAGCGATCTAATTGTGTTGGGATGATGAGTTCTAACTACCGAATGATAATGGGATTGATAGCTTGATTTGCTTCCATGTATTGAGCAATCATATGGTGCAGGGTTGGTCTTTGCGAGACCTTTTGCGGTTTGAATAAAGTACTTCTTCAAAGGCATGCACTCTCTAATGATCATAATAATAACAATGTATAATTATACAAGTCATTTTTTTAGTACAATCCATGATCAGTCCCTGATTCAGTGATTTAATTAAGCAAGACCCTTAATCTCTTTCTCTCTCTTGAGTTCACATGTGAGGAACTTTTATTTAGATATGCCAATATTATAACTAATGATATAATTAAGGAAATTAATCAAGTCCAATTAGATAGAACTTTAGGAGAAGATGAACTTGCAAGAAAAGTACTTATTCAATGTGAGAGCCAATGATTGTTACGAAGCCATGCCCATTATTACATACTTCATTGGGTAGGGATGATCGATAGCGACTAAAAAAACATTTCTCTTGATCGATTGGCGCCCCATCTCAGAAATCTAGCTAGTTAACACGCCAATTTCATGCTTTGCTTAGCTAAAAAGTTACAAATATGGAAATATATAAAACATTTCTGAGTTAATTAATATTAGCCTTAGTATTTAACATCATGAAATAGAGAAAATAAGAACTAACCAATATGTATGGTAAAAAAACAAAACAAAAGAAACTAACCAATATCAATCCCGTTTGATATTCGAAAATCAAAATGTTTTGCAAATGAAAGTTCTAGCTTTTAACTGGCTGGATAAGAATAATTAATAGTTAAAAAAAATGAAAAAGTAGTCACAATATAATTATAGTATTATTATCCATTAATTTGAATTGAGATCGATAAATAAATCAAAAGGATAAACATCGTGTATGTGTGTGAAAGTACATATTTATCTAAACTAGGTTCAAATAATCAATATTAGAAGAACATGAAGGTGAATTTATTATTTTGAATGCAATTGCTTGATGCGAGGATGCATCTTTGAGATTGCTCGTGAACAAGAAAACTTGGTTTCTTTTAATTGATATACAAATTTATACACATACATGTTTATAGTCTTGCACTGTGTTGCAGGTTAACTCAAATTATTTTAAATTAATAAAAAATATTTAAATTATTAAAAAATATTTAATATTGTAATTAAACTCGATTGAAGAGATCAATCTTGAAATTTCTCAACTCAATTCTTTATCTAGCATGAGTTTAAAATAAAATTGTATGAAAATTATTCTAATATGACTTAATTGATTTGGATGAATAAAAAACAACAGGCTGATTGGTCAAAAAAGTCTAAACATAAAATTGAGAAAAACATAATGAAATTGACAAAAAAAAACATCTCGACCCAATTCATTACCTTACTCAAGTTTAAATTTAAATCGTGTACGTAAGAGTTTTCTTGACATGACCCAGTTCACCTAACCGATCGAAAACCAACCTGACTAAGCAATAAAAGAATTATGAGGACAAAATTGAGAAAATAAAGGACATAATTGACAAATCGGATTTTATTTCTTATCTAGTCCATATTTAAAATTAAATCATGTGAGACTTAACTCAACATGATTTATTCGACTCGAGCGACCAATAGAAAAATAAAAGTATGAAAATGAGAAAAAATGAAGTAATTGAAAGAAAAAAAGACAAATAAAAAGGAGAAAAAAAACAATGAAGTAAGTGTACTCAACTTCTTTAGGTACATAACTACCCTATTATCTTATTTTATGTCACATTTCAGAGTAAAAAGTTTTTTAAGCATAAAAAAATATAGGTATTGGTAATATGTCTTTTAAAAAAGAAATAGATTTTGACCATGAATTGAATGATATTTTTATCTAATTTTGAGATGGAAACATATTGGAACTACATGGGTTAACTTGAGGATAATCTTGAATTTTTTTTTAAAAAAACTCAATTTTAAATTAACTCAATATTAAATGTTAAAATTATTAAAAAAACAACACTTATTTTCTTTTTTATAAAAAAAACTAAATGAGCTCGAGTCAACAAAGCAAAATCTCAACACAAGTCATGTATGTCATTAAATTCAATAATTTATTATCTCATAAATTATTTTTTATTTGATTATATGATAAGTACATGATAATTATTTTGTATGAAACATTTTTTGTTAAAAAAAACCCTTGTGATATGCGTGTAAGGGGCCTGATGAATCGCTTTAACTTCTTTTTTTATTTCTTTGTCCACCATGATTTTTTTAGAAAAAATCAAATGATGTGTCATATACTTCTTGCAGAATTTAGCAACTAAAGATATCTAAAAAAAGGGGCCTCGGGTTATTTTTTTGCTAAAAGACTTATTTTTAACCAAGTTTTTACTCAAAACACTTTGATTAATTTATTAATAGCCTTAAAAAACAAAACTAACAAAAACAACTAAAAAATAACCAAAAAAACTCTTATGATCATATTTAACTCCTCAAATACGGAGAAAAAATAAAAAATATCTAGGTTAAACTCCCATTGATATTGTCATCTATTATTTTTATGTCCGAAATCATTATTAAAGGTGACTTTTTTTTTTCTACAATGAAATCTAGCGAGCCTCATTTTCTCTCTGTTTTTTTTAAGAAAAACTAAAAATTAAGAAAATGAAGTCTAGTGTTAAAATTGAATTTCTAACAATTAAAAGGATTAACCTTCTAATAAATAAAAAAGATAGGAAACTAAAATAAATTTTGCAAATGAAATCCGAGACTATTGTTTATTTTATCTGTCACTTTTTACTTTGATTTTTTATCTTTTAATCCAACACTTTATTAAAAAAAAAAAGCAATTTGATATTTGAGTTAAAAAAATGCTCAATTGCATTAAAAAAATGAGTTTCAAGTTAAGAATTAAATAAAAAAATGGACTATTCTAATCCATATTGTAAATACAAGAGAGAGCACAATGCAAATACTATAATAAAAACACCTCAAAACTTGGGTTTTTTTTTTTTTAATAGAATAGATATCCAAATCATTTTATACACACATATATCCCTAAATAAATAAAAAGTATTTAGTAATATAACGCACATTTAAATTAAGGACACTCATAGTGTTAATTGAAAAGAAAATCTGACTTTCCACATAAAAATCCGCCTTGAAAATTAACCAGGTGAGGAGGCAAGTGTGAAGTGAATAGTAACATTAAGTAATAGATTAAACCGACTTTCATATTAAGTAATTAGCATTGATGATAAGGATCCGGTGAAATTCATTAAATTACAGGAATTCCATGCACCAGGCATGAAGGGGCCCACTCTTAGATTATTAGCAAGCATGGATTGAAGTCATCAATTATTATCATCATTTGGTAACGGAGGATATATTATTATTAATAATTTAATACCGGTATATAGTAATGTATGTATGTATGTATGAGGGGCAACTATGGTGATTAAATACAGCTCTCTCTCTTTTTTCTGGTGAAATAAGAAAGGTTGATGGCACAGGCAGAGTCTCTTCTAATTCCTTATTTATACCGCCAACATGCAACGCTCGATAAACAAGCCCTCCAATTTATTCATTCTTCTCTTCATCATCTCTATCTAATCTTCTTGCACAAGAAGAGAAGCGCTACTCTCTCTCTCTACACAGAATCTCCCTTTAATCTTAGCACAAAACCTTATCTAAACCGACTTATATATCTTTTTTTATTTATCATGGATTTTACTTACTCGACAAAAACCAACTCAACACCCTCTCCTTCGAAGACCAAAAGAAAGCAGCAGCAGCAGCAGCACCAGAACCAACAAGAACAACAAGAAGTAAGGTTCTTAGGGGTAAGGAGAAGGCCATGGGGTAGATATGCTGCAGAAATAAGAGACCCTTCAACAAAAGAGAGGCACTGGCTTGGTACTTTTGACACAGCTGAGGAAGCTGCCTTGGCTTATGACCGTGCAGCCAGGTCCATGCGGGGCTCCAAAGCACGCACCAACTTTGTCTACTCAGACATGCCTCCTGCCTCCTCTGTCACTTCCATTATCTCACCAGACGAGTCACAACATGACAATTCGGCCCTCTTTTCTCCTCCTCCACAACACAATTCTCATCAAAATGACACCAGCTACCAGCAGCTCTACTTCTCTCAGGATCAGCATCCCTTCAATGCTCATGCTTATGGTAAAAGTAATAGCAACTGGTTAGCAGGTGGAGCAGGCTGGGTTCAAGGATTTGGAGCTGGAGCTGGATATGGGCCTTGTGGGTCCAATGAGCCCAACAGTGCTGGCAGTCTGGATGTCGCCAGTGGGCTAAACTATCTCTCTAACACGGACAACATTGAGCTCCCGCCTTTGCCTCCTGATGTCAACTCTAGCTGTAATGGGTGTGATATGGGTCGTGAATTTTGGAATGACACAGGGTTTCTCGGGTTTCCAGAGGAACAGATAGATGATGTGAATGGGCTTGAAGTTAGTGGGTCAATATTGGGCTTTGCTTCCAATGACTTTGGGCTGCATGGCTCGTTATTTGGGATCGTGCCATCGGTATCGAATACGGTCACAGACGGGTTTGATTTGGGCTCATCATCTACCTTTTATTTTTAACTACTATAGCAGCGCGCGCGCACAAATTTATAAACCTACCTATCATAAAAATAATCAATGTTTTGGGGGTTGATGGTGTTTTTTTTACCTTAAAGTTTCTTGTCTGTTGTTATCTTGCGTTGAGAATGTTAACGGTGTTAGATAGCCTCTTGCATCCATGAAGCATTGATCTTGATCAATTTGTATGCGATATTCTGGAATATTGTAAATGTAAATCGACTTGCTTCGTATGAATGCAATTATTCCATTGCTGCATATAACCTTTTTGTAAGTGTATTGTTTTGATTATAAAAGTTGTATTTCGTCTCAATTTCTCATGCGAAGTCAGTCAACTGGATGGAAACACTAACTAATATTAGAAATTATGAATGAATAGCCAGCCAGTCTTCGTGTATTGTGCTCCACAATTTTAGTTATCTCTGTCGCTTTGGGTCCTACAAGTCTCAGCTACGTGCATGTGCGACAAGGTTTTTTTTTTTTTTTGGGGGTAATAAATGTGGAATTGGAGACTACGGCCAAATCGTTTGTTTTATTTTTATTTTTTAGTTTTAAAATATATTTTCAATATAGTGATATTAAAAATTAAAAAAATTATTGTAATGTATTTTCAAATAAAAAAAACTTTACAGAACAATTTACACCACAATTCTAAACCCAAAATATCATAACAAAAGAGATTCCATAACATCAAAATATTAAGAGGAAGTAAAGCTTGTTGCAATTTGCCAATAATCAGATGATGAAAATGGGGCTCCAAAGCTAGATGGCGCGATTCTGACAAACTCCATGACGTGGGCAATTATGCTACTCTTCTTCTCTTCTTCTTCTTCTTATTATTATTATTATCTGACGCGTTCATAGTGGTTATGTCAGTCTTGTCATCGCCATTATAGAAACGCAAACTCAGTTATGGAAAAACTGTAACCCTGGAGTTTACCAGGAAATTTCTGTCAGCTGGTGAGAGGCTTTGGATTTTTTATTCTAATATTGTCGCCGACGTTTTCATCCCTTTTGTACGTGGTCTCTGCTAATGGGTTGGATGGAGTGCATCGTTATTAAATTCGGTCCGGTTGATGTGTTTGACAATATTTTTTATATTTTTATATTGATTTTTTCTTGTCTTGATCATATATAATTTTTTTATATACAAATAGCACGTCATGTAGCTGGTGGAAAAATGGGAAAATATTTGAACGGTATGTTGTTCAAAGATGGGAAAATTATAAGGTTTATAATATTTGATACCTTAGCAAAAGTACCTCTTCCATTCCAAGCTGCGGCTGCCTTCGCCACTAAAAAATAGGCGTCTGGTTCTTGGACATTTCGCGGTAAAGTACCCTTCACCTCTAACGATGTGCACTCGCTCCTGTCATGGGGCCTGTGAAAACTTTGAGTTTTTATCCCCAGTCAACATACACAAAACGAACGCACCTCTTTGAAGACTAAACCTTTGACATTACCAGTCTTTTATTCAATTTCTGCTCTCTTTCTTCCGTGTAACTGGGGACCAAATGGTTTCACAGTTACTTTATCTGTCTGTTCGCTTCCTTCACGATGACGAAGAAAGGGAATTCCTATAAACTGATCCCGAACTCGTTCTGCTGTTGATATTAAGGCCGGTTTGGCTTGAGCTTCTCATCAGGTCAAAACTTGACCCCCTCTTTTATTTTCCTTTTCTGTTGGATGTGCTTAGTCCTTTTATAGAGTTCTGTTTCATACAACTTTCTGCTTAACTTATTTTGAAGTCACAACCAAGTCTTGTGACTTCAAAATCCTCCGGTTAATGATAGGTATAAACTGCGTGGCTGATTATTCTTTGGCAATAATCAATAGGTACAGACGGCATTATTCATTGCATGATAACCAGAGCAAATATTGTAGCAAATTACTTTGTCAAGTGGCGATAATGGCTCTTCAGGGAGGCTGGCTGACAAAATTTCCCTCGATATCACGCTGCTAAACTGCAGGAATGTTACTCAATCCCTCCCAATCCTAAGTTCTGATCAATACCCCCAAAAGAAGAAAAAATTAAATTCTTTCTTTGCCCCATCATATGGAAACCTGCTAGCTCCACCCTCCACAAATAAGAAATAACTAGGCAATTTGGAAAAGATTTCTTCTGGCTGTGGTGGAAGGCCTTCATGTATCCGAATTTTTGTTCCAAAGCTTCATATTCTGACCTGTCCTGGATTCAGTGGATTTTATAGGTCAGGATGCCAATGGAGAAGCCACTAGTTGTTGATTGAATGGACTGATATAGCAGGAAATCCATAAAACTGGAATCAAATTTGCAAAGAGTCAGCAGTTTCCAACGGATTCTATGGATTTCAGTATTGAAATTGAGGATGTAGGGGTGGCAGTACTGCAGGAATTGTGGAACAAGGTGGCATTTCAAGCAATGGAGATCGTTACCGAAACAAGGGATGTGGTTCTTGAAAAGGACAGCTTGCAAGAATTCTCTAGACGCATCTCAGAGCTAAGCACCCTCCTTCGGGCTTTGGATGCCAAAAAAGTTGAATCAGCAATGGGTTTAGAATCTACAAAAGCTGCATTAGAGACCTTGAATTCTCAGATGAGAGAAGCTGCCAAGATTATCAAAGGCTACAAATCTGGTAGCTGTCTCCGCCTTTTACTTCACTCACACTCAATACGTTTGCAGATGCAAAACTTGTCGAAAGAGATGGCCACGACTATCTCCTCATTCCACCTGGTCAATCTTGATATGTCACTGAACCTGAAAACCATGATCAACCAGATCATCAACAATCTGAGGTCAATCGAATTTCGATCAACAGTTGCAACAGAAACATTAGCTTTTGAGATTGAAAATTCAATATCTCAGAATAGCCGAAACCAAGAGAATTCCATGAAACTTCTTGAGAAGATTGCAGAAGCGGTTGGTGCAAGGGAAAATGCATCCCTAGTGCAAAATGAGCTGGCTCTTCTGAAGCAGGAAAAGGAGGAGATGGAAGATCAAAAGAAGCAGGCGGAGGCATTTCAATTAGCTCAACTGATAGAGTTGTTATACAGCACTGAAACTGTTACAAGGCCGCAAAATGAGGAAATTTCCATGTACCACCAGCAATACCCAATCGACTCATTCATATGCCCGCTGTGCAATGAGATGATGACAGACCCTGTTGCAATTTTCTGTGGCCATAGCTTTGAAAGAAAGGCAATTCAGGACTGCTTCAACAGAGGAGAAAGGAGTTGTCCCACCTGTGGAGAGGAGCTACAATCTTTGGAGCTTACTCCAAATGTAAATCTCCGAAGCTCTATAGATGAGTGGAAGCTAAGAGACTTGGACTTAAAATTTCAAGCTGCAGCCTCAGGAATCAATAACAATGACCGTTCTCGACAAAATAAGGCCTTAGAGAACATGCAATTTCTGATAGAAATTCCCCGTTATGCAATCAAAGTTTCAGAGGGTGGACTTGTTCCAAAATTAGTGGAATTCTTAAAGCACAAGAGACTGGACACCTCGGCAACTCTGAAATGTCTTTACTACCTGGCTAAGCACTGTGATAATCACAAGGTATGCAGAGCTAATATTGACTATCTTGCATTTCAAATTTGACCTGTTGTGTAAATTCCTGCTAGGTGGAATTGCAGGAAGTCATGGTAGAAGCAGGTGTGGTTCGCCGCATTGTTAAGCAGATCTACAGAGGTGAAAAAGGACCAGATGCTATTGCAGTTTTGTTGGAGTTGTCCAAAAAGGAAACTCTTAGAGAAAAAATAGGGGAAACAAAAGATTGCATTCCACTTTTGGTTTCTTTACTCCACAATGACAATCGAGATGTGTCGCAGAAAGCCCAGAGCACGTTGCAGAATCTTTCTTCCAACACCTCCTTTGTAATCAAGATGGCTGAAGCTGGACATTTTCAACCGTTTGTTGCTCGTTTCAACCAAGGTTCTTCTTCTTCTTTCTCTCTCTCTGTTTTTTTTTTTTTTTTAAAGAGACATGCCTGGCATAATACCTTTCTACCACTGTTCCCATGAGTCACTCAACCAATATCATCACGCAGGACCACAAGAAAGCAGAGCATTGATGGCAGCCGGTTTGATAAAGATGCAACTTAAAGAAAATAACATTAAGGACTTGGAAGATGGAAAATTTATACGAAGTCTGATACAGATGCTCTCTTCAAACTCTCCAGCATACAAATCAGTATGCCTCAAATGCGTTAAGAAGCTAATGGTATACCCTCATGTTGTACAGCAGCTTCTATCAGATTCTGTGATGATACCGCTTCTTCTAGGCCTCATCTCATTTGTAGGATCTAGTTCACACTTGAAACAAGAAGCTGGTGAGATCCTTGCTCTATTGGTTGGGGCCTGTCAGCGTCCTGAATTCGAGATGCATCAGGGCCTGCAGGAGCTGCAATCAGAGCATAATGTGAGCCTCTTTATGCAGTTGGTTTTCAATTCTGATCCTGAAACTAAGATTGAGTTCTTGCACCTGCTACTTGAACTTAGCTCTAAATCTCATACAGCTCAAAACCTAATCCGATCAGATCGGGATGCAATTGTTCGACTATTCGCTGCACTGGATGGTGATCAGCGTGAGGTGAAAAGATGGGTACTGAAACTCGTAAGCTGTATTTCAGATAACCACCCTGATGGAGTTCCTCTCCCACCATCTCCTTGGAAAGAAACTGCCATCAACACTTTAGTAGCCATTCTCACTTGTTCACTGGATATTGAAGAAAGGTCCATTGCCGCTGCAATCATCGGCCAGCTTCCCAAGGATGATATCATTATTGATGAAATACTGAAGAAATCAGAAGCATTAAAAGCCATTCGTGAGGTGATATGCACAGAAGAGGAAAATGAGGGAATCCGCGCATCTGCTAATGTAGACTCATCTCTTCTGGAGAATGCTCTAGCGGCACTTTTACATTTTACAGAGCCCACCAAACCGGACCTTCAAAGACAAGTGGGCAAGCTTGAAGTATATCCATCACTAGTTCGAGTCCTCTCCAGTGGCAGCTCACTTGCCAAGAAGCGGACAGCCATTGCACTAGCCCATATATCCCAATCAACCAGCTCCTCAAAGCCTGAAGCAACCCTCATGGCAAAGGAACCCAAGAACTCCATGGCATTGCTACATGTGATGAACCTGTTACCCAGAATGTCCTGGTGCTGCTCAACCTCAACAGTGAACGAAAGTCTATGTGCTGTTCATGGTGATGCCTGTTCACCAAAAGACACCTTCTGCCTTGTCAAGGCAGATGCAGTGAAGCCACTTGTTAGAGCACTGAGCGAGACAGAGGATGGTGTGGCAGAGGCTGCTTTAACAGCACTTGAAACATTGCTAACTGGCCACAACACACAATCCCATGCAACTGCTGCAATTGTAGACAACCAGGGAGTGGTGGGCATTCTACAAGTTCTGGAGAAGGGAAGCTTATCGGCCAAAAGCAAAGCCCTGGATCTCTTCCAGAAAATTATAGAGCACACACAGATCAGTGAACCATTTTTTCAAAAGTCCGAGAGGATCCTCATCCAGCTTCTCCATGAAGATGTACTTAAAAAGAAAGTAGCTCTAGTGCTTAGGCAGATGAGCATCATTCCAGAGCAATCTTCATATTTCTGAATTTACCTCTTTTAAAATTAAATAATGATTAAGTTAGCCTATGAGAACTTAAGATAGCAACAACTAGTAGTAAAATCGTCATATTGACATGCTCTAAAATGTGTGAATTCTCCTCTCTTTTCTTTAAACCACAAAACACATGTAGGAGGAGGTCTTGAACGACTTTTAACTATAGTGTATGGGAACCAACACCAAGCAATTAAACATGTATAATTTGAGTTTTGATATTAATTCGGTACTTTTTGAGGCCATCCATGTGTTAAATGTATTGTAACTACAGGTTCTTAACACTAACCATATATGCATTAATTTCTAGTTTCTCTGAGATTACAGATGATATAAAGTGAGCTAAACTTTCCACTCATAAATAAGCTTTTAAAATAAGAAAACATTACCGAGTATATATTGTGAATGCACAAGGCAACATCAGTAATTTTAAAAAAAAAAAAAACAGAGAGAGAAGGAGAGTACCACTACCAGCTCCTATCAATCCAAAACAGGGGGCGTCGCTGCAGATGAACCAGATACCATGTCTTTTCTGTTTGAATATAGAGGCGAGGCCCGAGGGTAATGACTGATGCGCCATGTCTTTTCTTTTTGCATATCCAGGTCCTGGCCTCATCCGTTGGATCCAGAGATTTGTAAACCTTTCGTAAAAGCACTGCCCGAAGAGAGCCAGTTCCTCATTGTCCAAAAGAACAAAAATCCATGCCTCCTGCTGGACGTCTGGATCTAAGAAGGCCGCTGCAGGTCCTTTTAACAAAGAATACTGTAGTGCGTTAGCTTTTGTTTTCTTTTTTTAACTATTTAGAAAAAAATTATACTAGTTTTCCCTTTCAAACTGAGATATGTATAATTTCATTTTAAATTTTAGTTTTGTAGAGGTTAAAATATATTTTATTTATTTATTTATTTATTTTACATATAAAAATACAGTTTTAAATATGATCGCTTTGCATGCTAGAACACAGGGTTCGATCTTTGCAACTCCACCTTCTTTTCCTTATATTTTCACTTATCGAAATGAGCAAATTCTTGGATATGTTAATTGTCCTAAGTATTATTTTTCAAGTTGGGCAATGAAAAAGCCAGAAGCAAAACTCATATATTTCTCAAGGAAATATCATGGTCCAGGTTGAAGATATATATAGAATGGGCTGAATGTGAATGGACCTAGAAGCCAGCAGCCCAGAAAAAAATTAGCAGTTTCCCCCTGCCACAGTCTCCATCCCATTAAGAGGCTATTTGTCTTTGCCGTAGCTGCTGTGTTTTTATTTAAACACAGATAATATGGTATTTGGTTAAAAAATAAAGTTGTGGTTTAGTTCATGCGATCCACTAAAAATAAGGTTCAATCTCATGTTTTAACGAAGCAATTTTTCATGTTTCTCATCCAGCGTTCTGTATTTTTATGTTTCACTTTCTGTTGTTCACTTTTGCAAAGTAAATAATAAAAAACATATCCACTGTCAACACCAAGCCCTTCCCTTCAACTCACGGCAAGCAACTCCTCAGCACCAACAACATAAAAAACTTTCATCCTCCAGCCGACAGCTAACAACTCCTCCCCTCTTCACCGTGGTCAGCAAAAACAGCCACTACGTATATAATAGCAGAACCAACTCCACCTTCAACTAAACCCGATCTGTCCAAGACGTGACAGAATTTCTTTCAGCAGCTCCTGCACGCCAACCTCCTCCTTTTCGTTAGTTGCTCCTCTTGATCAGAACCCTCTGAGCTATTGATAGAACCCATCTAAAAATAATAGAGGCAAGGAAGAAAAATAATATCAAATCTTTATGCTGAGTTTTTTTTTTTTGCAGGTTTCGGCTAGCTCTCACTGATGGGATAAAAAAAAATTATCTTCCATTATAATTGATTTTGCACTTTCAAAACAGATATTTTAAGTTATTGTGTTTTAAAAAATGTTTTTAAATTATAATATTTAAAATTCTTGTATTTTAAAAGAGTGATGTTTAAATATATCATGTTTTTTAATAATAATAATATTTATTAAATTTCATGTTTAAAAAATATAACATAATTAAAATATACTAATTTAAAAAAAAATCATTTTAATTAGTGTCTCAGGAAGTCAAACACTGCAAGAGAATTTGAGCCAACTCTGTTTTTATTTATTTATTTTATTCACTTTCCCCTTCTCATCTGTTTTCATTTTTTTTACTTTTATTATTACACCACCACTGCTTTTATCATTTTACGTTACTAATTTATACCATATATTATAGCAATAATTAGATAATTTCCCCTGTGATGCTGGTCATATCAAAATAATTTAAATAAAAAAAATTTGAAGTTATGAAGAATTTGATGTTGTTTCACACTTATAAATAATAAAAAATATAGTTTTTATTGAATGGATTTAATATATAATAAAATTGTAAATAGTTTAATAATACAATAAAAAAATATTTTATATAAAATATTATTTATTTTATAATGTAATAACAGTAATTAAATTAATAATATTTTAATGAAAAACTATCAATATTAATATATATATTTTTAATTATTTTATTACCTTAGTTTGAAAAGCATTTTTTAACCAAGCACTTTAAATTATTTTTTATTAAACCTCAATTTCAACCATAATTTTAAACAAACATATATTTTTTCAACTAATCTTAATTAAAAATATTTTTTATAAAATATTTTTTTTAAAATTACAACTACAATAAATACTACAATATGCGCTCTAAAATATCAATCACGCTCTAAAAGATCTTCAACCTGGATAGTGTAAGGATAATTGATCTATGACCTCAAATATTGTTATATATACGCTGTTATTAATGGAGGATGCATAAAGAACAAAAATGACAATGAGGACCATAAACGACCCATACCCAATTAGTAAAACAAATGAGATCTTACAATCGAATAAGCAAATGAGATCTTGCTCATATGGCAGCATTGGATAGGGATGGGAAGGGATTGTAAATTTTCTCTGTTCGGTTGGATTATTCCACATGATGTTAGTTGTATTCCACCCGATTCCATGTTTTGATCTGAAGATTTAAGAAATCTAGGCCGTTCTATGTACTAAATATATAGCAAAAATAATCTAGAGACTTCAGACACAAACCCTAGAGCTCAACCTATCCTTCTCTCGTCCTCACTCTCATCTTTTTAAATCTAGGGTTAATTCTCTGGTTTGCTATAACTCCTCCGCCCATCAAAATCCTTGTCCTTAAAGGTGAGGATATGCTTATGCTAACAATTTCCTAGACACCCGGCCTTCATCTTCATCCTTTAATCAATGCCAAAGCACCAAAACTTTCTTGATTTTGCCTCAATGATTCATCTTCTCTCTTCGGTTGAGTATCTCTTCTGGTTCTGGGTGGGTAATCCTTCCTAAAAAGCTGGTAAGTGCTGAACTACCTGTGTGTTATTGCTGATTCTTTTCTTCAATTGAGAAACATGGTACACTGGATGAGCTCTGGTTCCTTCGAGAATTTCAAACGACAAGCCACAACTCTAACTTTCTTTTTATTTTTTCTATGTTGCATGCTGAGTTAATGATGTAGCTGGAGCTTTAGATACACCCAACCATCCTCTTTGAGTTTATGCCCCTTTCTATACTTGTCTGCCTGCGATTTGCATCTGTCCTGAGCTTTCAATATATTTATTTTATGTTCTATCATATGTTTTCTCTGTCTATGAGATGATCTGCTACTACCCGATTCCAAGTGAGTCCTAGTATATTTTAATATATTACTATATAAAAAATACTTTTAAAATAATTATAATTATATTTCTAAACAGGCACTAAATCCTCTAAAATCCTTTTGAATTTTTCAAACAATTTCAATATTTTTTTTTTAAAACATCCTCCGTGAGGTTTTTCAATGGCCTAGATTTATAGCTCCAATCATTGGCTCGTCTTTTTAAGCTCTTTAATAAAGTCTAGCCAGTAATTGATTTCAGATTTTTAAACTTCCAGCCCATTAAGACAAATTTAGGCTCCATTAAAATTTAATTCCATATACAATTTAGCAAAATCCTATAATATAGGCTTTTTAACTTCTCAAAATCATATTGTATCCTATCAAGGGAATAAAAAAAGCTTAAGTTTGGAGTGTAGAAAAGAAGGTGTAAAATTTTGCAAAGTATGTCCCTTTATTTATATAAAATACAAGTTTAAATTATAATAATATTATTGATATTATATAACTATATTAAAAAAAATTCATAAAAATATAATATTTATAGAATTTAATTGTCTCCTCAATTTTATTCCCAATAACTTCTTTTTAGTTGATGTTGTTTCATGTTTGGAGAGCCATGGATACTTAAGATCTTCTAGAATGAATTACACACATAATGTAATGTAATTGAAAATAGTTTAATGAAAATAAAAATAGAATCTTAATAAAAAATTATTTTTTTTTATGATATATTAATAATCCAATTTATAATAATGAAATTCAAAACTATAAAATTATTGCATGTCCTTTCTAGTCATTTTATTATCAAAATTATTTTTAAAAATAGTTTTAACTAAATATATTTAAGTTTTTTTCACTCAACAATAATTTAAACCACAGTTTTAACCAAATACTATATTTTATTTAACGAAGCACAATTAAAAATAATTTTTCTACATGTTTGATGTTGTAATGCACAATATGTTTCAAAAATGTTTTTTGATGTATTAAAATAATTATTTTTAGATTTTATTTTTATTTTTTATATTAATATATTAAAATTATTATAAAATACTAAGGAAATATTAATTTAAGATTTTTTTTAAATAAACATACTTTTAAAATATATCTAAACAAAATTAAAAATGCGCCAGAGTCTCTGTTTTTTTGTTTTTTTTGTTTTTTCAAACCATAAGTTCAACATTCTCTTAATCCAATATTTTGCAGTTGGAGAGGTATAGGCAATAGTGATGATCATATCTATAGATCCTACCATGTGTCAGACAACATTGTGTTCCTTGCCTCCGAGGACCCTGTTTCAACCTTTTGTCTTCTAGTGTATCCTAGTACCCAAGCGTTAACCTTGTCGTATCACGTAAAGAGTATGAAATCAGGGATAAGTTAACGCACAAAATTAAAAACATAAAGGATAAATTGACGTGAGAGCAAATTTTTTTTTTCCCCGCAAAATATCATAGTCTAATCTTGTTGCATTTTAAAAATATAATATTAAGTAAATATAATTAATCTTACATGCAATAACTATCTTGTCACGTTTTATAATAACAATATTTAATAAATAACAAGTTTATAAAATATAATATAATTAAATTATGTTATTTTTAACTTAACCAATAGATCAATTTCACTTAATTAGTTCTAAAACAATAAGAAAAATAATCAATTGGCAACTATTTTATCATGCTTTAGATAACAATATTTAAGTAAATATCGTATTTTTAAAGCAAGACATAATTATACTGTATAATTATATCAAATTTTTTTAATCAGTTTTATTCTACTAAATTTTTATATTTATTGTACTGAATTTAATATGTATAAAAAAATCCCGTTGTCAGCTCATTTGTTTTGTCTTCTCTGCACGTCATCTACCATTACAAAGAAAACGGGACATGCTGACACCTGTAAGGTTGCTCCATGCCACTTGTTCACAATATGAAACACTGGAATATAAAATATGATGCGCGGATAATTACGCGATATTTTCCGAACCAGGAAAAAAAAAAAACAGAGAGGGAAGTTTGCTCTACGTATCTCATTAAGACATGAACACACTTTGATGCAACTGTAACTTCATTTACATGCAGTTACTTTGAATAAACATCGGGTCCGGCCCGGTGTCTTCTCAAGTTCTAGCTCTTGATTCATCAAAATAATAATAAAAAAAGTTCTAGCACTTGTTCTTCCTGATGTTTCTATTGATCTCATAAAGGTATGTTCTTTTCTAGTCAACTAGTTCTTTCCTCTTAGTACAAGTTTATACTGAAGTGTGCTAGCTTATAATCTTGCTAGCACGTATATCTTCATTGTATTTTTTTTTTCTTCATTGTATTTTTAAACGCGAGTGTGGCTGCTTTTGATTTTCTGTTAAAAAAAAGAAAAAAGAAAAAAAAGAAGAGAACAAGTATAACACTTGTAAATTTACCAATAAAAATTTCAATAAAATTTTGTGATGGAAATACATTGATACATCCATTGGCAAATAATGATGTGTCATTTTATTAATAGAATTATAAATAAATTAAATATTTTTTTGTTTCTTTATTATTTTTATTATAGCGATAATTAACAGATATATATTATATTATCCTACTATTATTATTGGAAAGTATTTATAAAAAAATATTATATTGGTACTTTTATTGTTATTTGATAATTTTCTTGTAGTGTAATGATATTTTTCAAGCTTATTTTTTTCAAATTCTTTAGGTATATACGAAATAATTTGTTCAAATTTTAAAAAAAAACCTTCAACTGATTATTCACTTTCATATAAAAGAAATCTCCAACTCTAAATTTAAAAGTTAAAAATTTAATTATTTTTATAAAATTAATAGTTTTAAATACGATTTCATTTATTATTATTATTTTTACTTAATCAAATATGTTCTACACACGTTTATCTTTGTAATAGATTTTATTCTTTTTAATTTGAATAAATCGTTATTATTGTTTTGTTGTTTTATTTTTATTTTCTTTTGCGTTGTCCTCCTAACATGACAATATTTCATTTGTATTGGTTAGGATTATGGATAGCAATGTAGTGGATTTAGAGCGGTTTCTTAAAAGGAAAAACCCGAGGCTAAGTGTTTAACTATGTACAGATTTTTTATAGTGAAATTATTTTTTCTCTTCCCACAAAAAACCAGTACACTAGCTGTTTGGAGTAAAACAAATATTTTACATGATCTAATTCATTATTATTAGATTGATTAGGGGTATATAGATCCTTTTCACTTTTTTCTAGTATAATAAATTTATTAAATTGAAAATAAGATATAATTAAATGGATTCCAAGGGCTTTATAGCACATTTACTTTTTCAAAGCATATTAAAATTACTAAATTACTCTTTTAGCAAAATAAAATAAAAACCTGTGTCTAAGAGTTTTCTTAATATTTTATGATGGTTTTATATATTGATTAAGATACAATTTGATATTTTAATAAATATAAATATTATTTAAAAAAATAGGTGCTTTTAACGCATATACTAGCGTTGCACTATTTGAGCAGTGTATCTTGCATTGTCTAACGACTAAACAATTACTATTTTGATTATTATTTGTTTTATTTGAGATAATTTATAAAATTAGAATTATTTTTTAATTTTATCCTTTAATATTTTTATATATCATATTTAAATCTTATTATTTTAATTGTTATTTATTTTATTTGAGGTAATTTTTTATATTGAATTTTTTTTATAATTTCATCATCCTTTTACTTTTTTTTATTAGATTTGATTCTTTTTTTTTTTATTACAGCTATTTTGTTATTACTATGACTCTTCAACTTTTCAATGCATAAAAGAAAATCTATTTTCTTTTATATGGGGAATAGAAAATCTTAAATTTCACAAGAACATATCAACTAAATGTTTTTTATATTAATTTTTATTTACTTTAAATTTATTTTAATCATGTTAATATTCTATATTTTTACTGAATAAACAATTTTCAACACAATTTTATTCTTAAAACATAATTTTTAAGATAATAATTATAAATTATTTTTTTTAAACCACAATTTCAAAAATTGCTTAGAATATCAAACAAACACTTCACCAAACCAATACAATCTTGACTCTCTAGCGAATACAATCCATCCTCGGCGCGCTTGACTCCCGAACACATCAGATCCAGTCTAATCCATGTGTGTGTGTATACACAGATAATTAAACGATCACTGGACCCTATAAGAAATTTTTATTTAATTTAATTACAGGATCCACTTCCTGACACGCACACATGCATGTGGAGGTCGTGTAGATGGAGATAGTGAAGTTAAATAAAATAAATTCATTGCGTTTAAAATAAAATATGACATGATATATAAATATATTTTGTAGAACTCAACTCCTGGAAAAAGAGTCCGAATTTTATTGCTCATCGGGTAGTATCCAAGCCTCTTCGTTGTAAATAAAAAAAGGTCATAAAAGCTCGATCCCAACTTATTTTATATAAGCGTCACATTTAACTTGGAATTAATCAACTTTACTGAGTTGAATACGTAGTCTAGTTAACAAGCCAATTAGAGGATGCCGACTGGGGCCATAATCGGGTGCATCTCTTTTCCGATTTGAAAGAGTCACTTCAGATCATCGAAAAACACAAATCGACGTATTTTAATTAACCTTCTCCTAAAATTAAACAATAAAGACCCAAACCGTGTGAAAAGAGTGTGTCGACAAGCACTGATCAACAGATGATGGGAATTGGGAACCACAGAACATCTATATTATTGCTTTGTTCAATGTTTGGTTAATAATTATTTTGTTTTGAAATCAAAGCAGGGTATCACTTCCTTTTAATTAAAAACAATGTTTGGTTAATAATTATAAGGTTCCTTTTTTTTAATTAATATAAACACTTTCTCCGTTATTTTTTTTTAAAATTATACACATCAAATATGCTAGTGTTTTACATAATTCTATGTCAAATTCTATTTCTTATATCCTTAATTTTATTGCAATGATGTGTCTATATATATTATTGCTTTATTCAACTTTTCCAACTTAATAATTATTTCATAAAAACTATGAACACAAGTTGCTTCAGTTTAAGAAGTCATAAATTATTTAAAATAAACAAAGTGCATCTGTTAAAATATTTTTAGCCGAGCTCTTATAGATCGTTTTATATTTTAAACTATTTAGTCATTTAAACATTCATATGCGTACCATCAAACAACGCAACAAAATAGCCAGTCACAATTCAACACAACACAACATAATAATATTATACCAAATTACTTTACCTGTTGAAACGACCTTAAAAGAATAATTAAAAAAAAAAGTTCTAGAAGGACAGTAATTACATCCAAAAGTTGGAATTTAGTAAAACACTAACGTCTACAGACTGTTATCTTAGTCTATGAATATACTGAAAGAGAAGTTAGAAAAAAGAAATGATTTTTTTTTTGTTATTGTGAATTTTTTTAATCAAAAAAATAAAACTTGATATATATGCACAATTTATTGCACTTTCTTTAGATAGGAAAATCATCACAATACATGAATGCCATATTACTTTCAAGAATGTATCTTTGACATGTAGAACACCTTTTATATATATATATATTCATGCAACTGTCAAGAAACCATCGTACGTATCGGTTTTTTCTTTGTTGTTTTTGGATTTTTATCAACATTTCCTTTAATTAAAACTTCTTTTTTTCCTTATTATGTATTTTGTTTTGTTTTTACAAGAAAAAAATGTCTTTTTAATTAATAGTGCAGTTATTCGAAGCAAATAATTTTATACGACTATTTGTGATAAGAGAATAATTAGTTTGAGAAAATTAATTATAACTAAAGTAGAAAATTAAATATTTCATTCTTATTGGATATTCATGAGTAATTTGTTTTAATTTTTTTCTGCATGGTAGGTTCATATATAATTATTAATGAAGTAATTATTAATATTATCATATAAAAAACTTAAAAATCAAAAACTTCATATAAGTTGATATGAAAACTTATAATGCAAGAATGAAGGAATTAATTAGGTCCGGGAAATCTTAGGTGATTTTTTTTTGACGAATAAAGCCTGTTTAACAAACTTATTTTTCAATACCTTGGTTTATAATTTTCAGTAGGCATAGTTGAAAATACAGAAGAAGACAAATCATGAGAGAGAGAGAAAAGGAAATAAACAACTTGATGCATGAACCTGACAGTTCATGAAGTTTCCCATGGATGCACCTTTACTTGGCATGAATTGAAGGATCTCAACAAGTCAACACACACAGAGAGTAGCTTGTGACAGATCAACCGCGCGCCCATCTTCATGAATTGCAAGTTTCAATCCTCAACTCTGATGTCCTGTTGTCCAATGGCACAGGAGGTTTATTTTAAGACATAAGTGACTCTGACTTCGTTAAACTACTATAATATTGCCAATTATTACAATAATGTTTCATTTACTAATAATATATATATTGTCGCTGTTTTTGGAGTGGTAGAAAAGTATAAAAAGTTGGCTGTTAGATTTATAAGCTACAATGACGTCTTGAATTAGGAAATAATACTTTTTTTGTGTGTGTGTGGTTGATTTGCCGGGTCTTGACTTCTCAATTCAAATAATATATTGAATACACGTTGTTGTTCTTCAGTATTAGTGTTGTTTTTGTACTATTCCCTACAATTTACCCCCTTCCTAATAAAAAATAAATAATAAATAATAACAACAACAATACTAATGATATAGTAAAAGCTGACTAAAAAAGATTCCAAGTAGATATAGAAAAATTAGGCTAAATTTTGGGATAGATTTGAAGCATAGTTATATCATATTGTATTCAATACTAAAAAGATAATGTAGATTTAAAATCAAATTAAATAATTATATGTAAAAAAATAAAGTTCATGGATAGAATTAGAATTTCAATAGATCAATTTGATTTAATAATAGGTCAAATTAAAAGTTTAATTATGTTTAAGAATTTATTTTAATAAATTAAGAATTTAATTAAGTGCAAAGACTTAATGATATTTTAAATTAGTCAAATTAATTTTATTAGGGATTTAATTGATAAAAAAATAAATTTAGGATCCAATTTGAGCTTAATTTAAAAGTTTAGAATTTTAGAGAACCAAACTTAATTTTTATAAAGCTAATTGATTCAAATCAGAAGTAAAATTGCAAAAATAATTAGAAATTTAGGTTAAATTGAGGGCTAGATTGAAGAAATTTACAACCAATGACCTTTGTGAAAAAGTTACCAAACTCTAGGGATTAAATTAATCGAACTTACAGGTGAAATTAAGGTTTAATTTATAAAAATCCAAAATCAATGATCAAAATAAATAAGATGTTGAAATTTAGGGCTAGTGTTGAAGTTCAATAAGGGTAAAATTGCATAAAATTAAAAATTTTAAGTCAATCAGGGGTGTAGTTAAAGGAATCAAAAGCTAAAAGATTAAATTGAACTTTTTCCAAATCCCTAAATTAAAACTCTAAAATCATTTTATTTAAATGAAACAACGTGTTTTTTTTCCAAAACGATGTTGTTTTTTACCCAAACAATAAAATAAAAAAAAATAGACCAGACAATACACTATTCATCCTCTTCTTCTTTTGTCTGAAGAAGTCTATTTTTAAAGTGCATTTAATGATTTGTTTTTTCATTAAATTTGACAAAACATATGCTAATATAATGATTTGACATTTGACTACAATCTGGTATGGTTCTTTCAAGCTAATTGACATAACAACCATTGTGACACTATTACAAAAAAGCCAACTCATGTAGTTTTTAGTTGCCAACTTTTTCAGTTCATGATTGCATCTTTGAGCTAATAGTTAAGATCCTTATCAGTTGAATCAAGAGCTAAGATTTGTACTTAATAAATAAAAAATGTTTCTCTTCCACCTCTTATAAATAGGCTTGGATTCCAAGCATTGAAGGAGGACAAATTTGGGTGTAAAGTTGGCCAAAAATCAATTGTTTCTTAGTTTTTTCCTTCTCCGCTAGCCCTCTACTTCCACCGTGCCTTTGTTGTCATTGCCATCACTAGTTACACGTCGAGCATCTGAGCACCACCAATTAGCTATCCCTCACAGTAGGTACCCCCTCCCACGCCCCCAACCCTGACCGCAAATTTAAGTTTTGTATGAAAATGCTGAAACTGAAAATTTAAATTTTGTATGAAAATGCTGAAAAATTAATCACATGGTCACTAGGCCAGGTCAAAGCAGTGACCATGTGAAACTAGACTAGACCTATTTCAGACTAGCCTACAAAGCTAGCCTTGGTCTAACCCAACATTTCTTTTAAAAAAGAAAGAGGTTGTAGGGTCGTCAGTTGACCCAACCAAACTAGAGTTGACTTATTTCAGCCTATCTTGAATGGTTGGGTTGGGTGCATCCCAATATATTTAATAATAAAATAAAATAAAAAATAAAAATGTGTATATAAAAAAACTTTAAATTTTTCAAGGGGCATTTAAAAATATGTGTTGGTTCCTACATGTCTTTCCAATAATTTTATATAATATTAGGTTATAGACTTATACTGTAAGATACAAAATTGATAGTAAAAATATCTGATTTTCTTCAAAAAAAATTTAAAATAAAAAAAATTAATTTTCTCTTTCAAAAAAATATGTTTCTGTCTTCATGTATACAACCAAATCCTAAAAATATTTCATGTATATTTTCAAAAAAGATAAAATCATATTTTTATCATGTTTTAAAAATACAAAAATAAATATTATAAGAAATTTATGATTATCTATTAGAGTTTGTCTAAAATACAAAAAAACAAAGCATAGCAATTATTCTATTCGAAATGTTAAGAATTAGTTATATTTAGAAAAGAAATGTAAGACTAAATTTATACCTTAAAACAGTTAAATTTTAACCTAATAAGATAAAGATTTTCTCATGAAAAAAATCTACCTTAAACATTGGACATTGTCAAAAGATAAAAACATGACCTAGAAAAACAATCAAAAAATAATGTAACTTATATTAAGTGTGTGTACTGGAGGTGATGTGTCTTTCTTTTATATAACTAGTCTTTTATATAGACCCTTACATACAATTAGATTTTCTAGTGACTATAACATTAGGTGATGATTCCTGAACCTTATAATTATAATTTTATAATTACCCCAAAACTCTCTTTTCAATACCATCTCAGAAGATAGACCTGCCATTCTCGATATTGTACATGTCATGGTAAATAAGATCATATAACAACATGTGTGCACACGCGCAGATATATATTAAAATGTAAAAATCATTACTAAAAAATTAACTAACATATTTTAATACTCATGCACTAAATATAATTGCCGAAAGAAAAGTGAATAAATAAATAAAAGTTGAATACATTGTTATATAACTTCTTTCTTTAATCATTAAAAATTAATAATCACTAAGTCCATTCTTAATAATAAAAGAAACCATGGAGGTTTATTACAATATGTATAGAATGATAAGCTCATATTTGATATTTAAAAAAAAATCAACTTTTTTCATATATTAGTTTTTTTACTGTGGCTTCACATGTGTGATATTCAAATTTTATATTTTTATAAATTAAAATAAAACAATTTTTATTTATAAAGATATCTTTTCATTAATTTTACATGCAAAAAATTATCTCATAACAATTTTAATGATATATTTTTTTAAACTAATTTTTTAAAATTACAATTAAAATTGTTTTTCATAAACCTATTTTCTTACCCTATGACTACAATACCAACTCTTAAAAATCTACCTCGTAATCACAAACTCAAAAGTCTAATACGCCCAGAATTGATTCTCATGGATCATAGAAAACACCACGAAATAAACCTCACAAATACTTTAAAGATTGCTTTACAACTTGTTGGAACTTCATGCAGTGCTATTGTGCTACTGTCGTGACTCTCCTCCCAAAGAAATAATCGAAAACTCTTATTTAAGTACTTGCTTATGTCAATTTTGTATTCTAAAATAATTCAAATCCAATTTTGAAAAGGAAAATTACCAAATAGTTAGTCAAAGTGTATTAGATGATTATAATTACCCCATAATTATCTTATCTTAGGCTTGAATATTCCACAGACTTTATATGAGTCTCTATATCTGCAAAATTATAATAGAAATCTCCTTGATTATATTTCCAATATTAATATCATAATAGTGTAATAAATCCCT
>NW_011499909.1:1098668-1113646 GCF_000495115.2 Populus euphratica
GAATGGATGCTTTCATAATCTGTTTTTACACATGTTTCTGTAAATTAAATTGTCGTAGATTGTTTATCAAATATTTTTTTCTATTCTAAAGCTTGGACCAAAAAATTGTTTAACGTGGCTAGTTAGGAAGTCCATGTACGTTTCGGTAAACCTAGTTATCATTCGATCACGAGTAGTTGTACCCTTTAACAGGTGGAACATTTGCACTCTATTCATTGATATGCCGATCTGCGAAGGTGGGCTTAATTCCAAATGACCAGCCAGAGGACCACCAGCTCTCCAACTACAGACTCGACACACCATCCAATCAGTTGAGGCGTGCTCAAATGATCAAAGAGAAGATGGAAAGTAGTAAAACAATTAAAATCATACTGTTCCTAATCACCATCCTAGGAACTTCCATGGTTATTGGAGACGGTGTCCTCACTCCATGCATTTCAGGTTTTTCTGCAGCCAGCTATGTTTTCAGCTTATCTGAGCATATTAGTTACTGTACTTCAGAGAAATACTGACTTGTAAGATCAACAAATTTTCTTTTGCAGTTCTTTCAGCAGTGAGTGGGATCAAGTCTCTTGGCAAAGGTACTATTATGCATAGTTCATAGAGAGAGGGAGAGCGAGAGAAAATATACATGATCTTCAAAACATGCGGAATTTAATTTTCTTCCATGACACGCTTTATAATTAACTTCACCAGTACTACTGGTCTTAATTTTATAGCATTTGGGTGATAATTATTATCAAGGACTGCTTCTTTCAACAACGTTAAGCTTGTTTAATTATACATGCAGATGCTGTTGTAGGCATTTCAATAGCAATCTTGATTGTTCTATTCTCTGTTCAAAGACTGGGCACCGATAAAGTGGGCTTTGCATTTGCTCCAGTTATCTTGTTGTGGTTTTCCTTCATCGGTTTAATCGGTCTTTATAATTTGTTCAAATATGAAATCGGTGTACTACGTGCTTTCAATCCAAAATACATGATTGACTACTTCAAAAGAAATGGTAAGCAAGGATGGATTTCACTTGGCGGAATAGTTCTCTGCATAACAGGTGAGTAAGAGTTTCTCAGATTGAATCGTGTATTTTTAGACGGCATGTATACTTTTGTCTCTAACTGATTAGGTGACAGGAACGGAAGCTATGTTTGCTGATCTGGGTCACTTCAACGTGCGAGCGATCCAAGTGAGTATCTGTGCATTTCCAAATTTCTTTCACCTCTCGGATTTAGCTATCCAAGAATGCTTAGAATGGTCCACAATGGTACATGAGAGGACACCAAGCAAGCACCCAAACTTACAATGATTAATTAATTGAATTTCGGACCATGTCCTTGTGCTACAGACTCATGATTCATGGTCGGTGTAGCCTTAATCATGATTACCAGACTGATTAATTATATAATACTTGTGTGATGTATTCTACTTGTTAGACTCCACTATTTTGCCAATTTATGGTTACAACCGCCTCCTCTTTTCTACTCCTATGCAGATTAGTTTTTCCAGCATCGTTTTTCCGGCACTACTAGCTGCATATAGTGGGCAAGCCGCATACCTCACCAAATACAATGATGATGTGTCTGATACCTTCTACAAGTCTATTCCAGGTATTTCCTGATGAGCAGGAAAAAACTACTGCAACCATGTCAAATTACTTCTTGGTGTAGCTAAAATACGTTATACATGACTACAGCACATACAAAACTTGCAGTATAAAACAACTGTCCTCTCTAGGATATTCGATGAAATTGAAATGGTAATAAGAAATATAAGCATCGACTTTATCGAGAAATGATCCGATTTTTCCTTATCATTCATCAGGAAAAAAACATTAACTGATTTGAGTTGTTTATTTTAACTGGCATGCAGATCCATTGTATTGGCCGACATTTGTTGTTGCTGTAGCTGCTGCAATTATTGCTAGCCAAGCCATGATATCAGGGGCGTTTGCAATCATCTCTCAATCCCTGAGTCTTGGTTGTTTTCCTAGAGTCAAAGTTGTTCACACTTCTGCAAAGTACGAGGGTCAAGTTTACATACCTGAGGTCAACTACTTGCTTATGGTTGCCTGCGTTGTCGTCTGTTTTGCATTCAAGACTACTGAAAAGATCGGCAATGCATATGGTAAGCTCCTAGGATCTTCAAACTTGAAAGCTCTATTTATTTTACTGAATAATTTATTAATCTTAATTCTCGGGTTGAAGAATTCCTATATAACCAACAAAACTCATTGAAATTATCAACCCACTTTGCATAGGATTTACATTCACAGCTGGGTTGGGAATGATTAATCTTAATTTAATCTTAATTTAAACTTGAAAGCTCTATTTATTTTACTGAAGAATTTATTAATCTTAATTCTCGGGTTGAAGAATTCCTATATAACCAACAAAACTCATTGAAATTATCAACCCACTTTGTATAGGATTTACATTCACAGCTGGGTTGGGAACAAATGACTATGAAATAAAGTATCATAAGGAAACACTTCAAGGTTGTGGTTAATGATGACTTGCCTCTCAGAATCAAGTACAATTGGTTCAGTAAAGAAACGACTGGGAACAAATAGACATTTCAAAATTGATTTGGTTCGCACAATCCAAAATTTATCTCTATCTTAAAGTAACGAAGATGATAGTTCAAGGGAGAACTAATATTTGAATGCTGTATTGGTCTCTACCACTAGTGTAATTGCTGTGGTGAAATTCTCTGAATGCAGGAATTGCTGTGGTTGCTGTTATGGTAATCACAACTTGTTTGGTTACACTCATAATGTTAGTTATATGGAAGACAAGGATTTGGTGGATTGCTCTCTTCTTCTTCGGATTTGGTGCTATAGAGGCCGTGTATTTATCATCTGTCCTATACAAATTTAAACAAGGTGGGTTCCTTCCACTGGCATTTTCACTTTTCCTAATGATATCAATGGGGATATGGCATTATGTGCAGAGAGAGAGGTACATCTATGAGCTTCAGAACAAGGTTTCTAGTGAATATGTCAGAGATCTGGCGGAAAGAACAGATATAAACCGGCTACCAGGAATAGGACTTCTGTACTCTGAGCTTGTGCAGGGCATTCCTCCAATATTCCCTCACTTCATTTCCAACATACCTTCCACACACTCGGTTATAGTTTTTGTTTCAATTAAGTCTATTCCAATAAGTAAAGTGGCACTTGAGGAGCGTTTCTTGTTCCGACAAGTTGAGCCAAGAGAATACAGGATGTTCCGTTGTATTGTAAGGTATGGATATAAAGATGCCACTGAGGAGCCCCACGAATTTGAACGCCAGTTGGTCGAAAACTTGAAAGAATTCATCCGCCATGAACACTTCATTCGTGAAGGAGGCAACAATGAATCAGCACCAGAAGAAGATAACATCCAACATTCCACTATACTAGCAGTAAAAGACGGAAAAACCAAAGAATCTCCAGCAGTTCATGTTGAAGACAACAATGAATCAGCACCAGAAGAAGATAGCATCCAACATTCCACTCTACTAGCAGTAAAAGACGGAAAATCCAAAGAATCTCCAGCAGTTCATGTTGAAGAATCGCCACAGCAGACTAATCAACCCCGTATTTCTTCAGTTTCCATTCAATCAATCAATGCATCATCACGTTCCACTCAGTCAGTGAATGGGATTAAATCAGCAAATTCTTCTGGTGGAATGATACATGCCGCTGTCCCAAAAGGTGCAGAAGAAGAGATGCAGTTTGTGCAGAAGGCTATGGAGAAAGGTGTGATTTATCTCATAGGAGAAGCCGAAGTGGTGGCAAAACCAGAGTCATCCTGGTTCAAGAAACTAGTTGTTGATTATGGGTATAGTTTTCTAAGGAAAAACTTCAGACAAGGGAAGACAGTTCTGGCAATCCCTCGAACCAGACTTCTCCGGGTTGGAATGACATATGAAGTATGATATAATTAAGAAAAGGCTGGTCTGTTTGATTATAGTTGCCCTGTTGTTTGCTGCTGTCTGCTTCTTAGCAAGATGAAGGATCTGGTACCAAAAAAGGAAAAGCAGTCAATGGAGGGTGTGCTAGGCGTTGGTTTGTCGTTGTACCGATGCTCTTGATAAAACATGTTGCGAATCTAAAGATACGTTAACAAACTCTAGACTTTTATGAGCAACAGTAGATTGTTAATAGGCATGGGGATTGGTACAGTTGAACTAGCTTACAGATGGCGAAATTTTGAAAGAAAAAAAAAACCTATATTGGTGTCAGCGCCACACCCCATCTGGGCCGAAATTTATTTTAATGTAAAAAAAAAGTTCATGTGTTGGTAGCGATTAATATTTTAACTAATTATACTATTACAAAAAAAAATTCATATTAAAAACAATGAATAATATCATGAAGTAAAAATTTATTTCAATTTTCAAAAACAACTTTAATGATTCATGTGACATCTCTTGTTTTTTTACTATTTTTTTTCATAAGAACCATAATTCATTAAACAAAAAGTACAAAAGGTTTAAAGAAGAGTATTTATGATAATTATAATAAATTGAAATTTATTTTTATATAATTTCCACAACACTAAAATAAAAAAATACTAACAAAAACCATAAAAAATAATTAACAAAATTATCACTAACATCATAAAAATAGCAATAATATTAATGGGGAATTAATATTGAATTGATTGATATCTAATAAAATAATATATTAAAAACAGTAAGTTTATTAAAGGTTTATATGGTCGTTAATTTCAGAATTTGTGAAATTAGTTGAGATACACGTAAACTAATCCGAACATCTATGATAATAAAAAATATTAAAAAATAATTTAAATTATTTAATTATAATTAATTTGTAGTCTAAAAAGAATGCACGCTAATATTATGAAAACAAATATTATAATTTGAAAATAAATTTAAAACTAAATGGTATTTAATGAGATAATTAAAACAAAATAACTTTAGTTTTTTTTTTTAATAAAGGCCTTCTTAAAAGAGCCCAGGACGAGACAGATATGCCTGCTTGTGTTCCAAATAAAAAGGGGCCTCATGCATGACCTATTTTTATTTTATTTTTTGTTAAGTTTGGTAGACAAAATCATGCATCCAATTTTTTTTTAAACAACTAGACGACATGTCTTTTCTAGTTCGATTTCGGCTAGCTAAGATTGCTGAAACTTCAAGTTTCGAACTGCAAGGACCTTAAAAAATCATTTCTAAACTTATTTTTCACTTTAAAACATCTAAAAAATTATGGAGATTTCAATAAACTTATATATAATATTAAATAACATTTAATCTATTATAAAATAAAAAATCAACCTGAATTTAAAAAAATTTTTAAGTCTCAATCTATTCTTCCAAGCAAAATAAGGTAAAAAAACATAAATGAACTCTCATAATTGCATAAAACATTTTTACACCACAAATAATTTTTTTTATCACTGTAATATGGCTAATCGGTAACTCTCCCTCTACAGATTTTCAACTAGTTTCTTTCTTTTCTCCAAACACAGGTGGAATAATGAATAAAATAAATTTTTAGATAAAAAAATAAGGATTAAAAATAAAAATTTTCAAATCCTTAAAGAAAATATTACCAAAAAAATACATTAAACAAATAATATCTCAAACAAAAATCATTTATTGCCTCATCCTTATATGGTCCCTAATTTATTTATTTTTCATAGTTATTGTAGGGGATACGAAGGAAAACTGCATGTGAAAAGAGTAAAAATACAAAAAGAAAATGCTTTCTAGTTCTATGATAATTAGTACTCGTAACTAGTCTTTAAACAATTTTAGGGTTGGAGTTGGTTTTGTAATAGAAAAGATAATCATCACTCTATACATTCTATTAAAAGTTAAAAAGAAATGTATAATAAAATTAAGCATTACAGGGTTAAGAATTATTAAGTACTACTTCTATATGTTTTATTAAGAATTATTAAATATTACTTCTATATGTTTGAAATAGTAAAAAATGACAATATCGCCTATAAAAAATTATTTAATCTATCAATTTTATATAAGATTATAAGATAAAATTATTTAAAAATAGCAACATATTAATATTGTACTTACTAAATAAAAAGCTTTAATTCATAGTAGTTAACTAGCATATGCATGTTTGAACTCAATTTTTGTCATGTATCTTCCCCTCATTGTATTTTTTTTATAAAAGCTATCTAGAATAAGAAAGTATTGATAAATTCTCATTCAAATTCACTTCCCCATCATCATTATGTTTTGAAATATGATTAATTCTTGTTTTTAAGTGATACTTAAAAAAGTATGAAATAAATATTAAAATATCTTTATAATACAAGCCTTACATATCGAAGCCTCAACATGCATCTTATTTTTAACTTTTTTGTTCTTAAAGTTAAACAAGTATCTACATGTAATTAAATAAAGATTGAAAAAGTGAATGTTTTAATTCAAAAAAACAATAGAAATTTATGTATGATACATATGTAATTTTTAACCTCTCAAATTTATATATATATATTTATTTATATTGGACAAGACCTCCAACTTCTACCTCAAACAGTAAATATATGGGTAGATACTCTATTAAGTTAAAGTGGAATAAAAAGAATATTTTCTCAAGTTTGCAGATTTTTTAGACGATATTCATTTCAAGTTTTGTAGGGGATGCAATTTGTTAAAATATATATCTCTAAAAAAGTGACAAATCTTTGTGAGTGAATCCTATATTCCCTTTAACAATAGATCATTTTAAGAAAGTGAAATAAGTGTTTGCATAAACATATAACAGTCATGACTATTCATTCTATACAATCTGCAATCCTTCAAATTCAACAATCTAGATTTATTTGAAACATATCCATAAAAAAAACATAAGTCATTAGTAAACAAGTAATTATATATTTTTATTTAAGACGAAACTAGCTTTGAGTTTTGCAACTTGTGGCCTATCATAAATTAACTTTATATTTTTACAGTGACAAAATAAAGGTATATCCATTATAGTATTCATATTGTTTTTTATTTTTCCTTTTATGTCCATCACCGTGTTAAAAATATTTTCTAACATGTTTTTTTTTATAAGCATGGCATCCAGATTATGGTGAAGAATATTAGTCTTATAATAAGAAAGCTCCTAAAAAATAATTCGTTTTACCCAACTAAAATTAGAAAATTTATATTTATCGAATTGAAAACCAAATACACTTCTACTTACCAAATTGAAAATCAAACATAATATTTCTGTATTACGAGACTATATCATACAATTCTTCACCCAATAATACCATCAGCATAACAAATCTTTCAACTCTACTTATAAAGAAGTCATTTTTATTCATTCATAAAAAAATATATGTGTTTTTTATTTATTTATATGCAAAAATCAATCTCACAATAATTTGAACAAAATATGTATTTTTTAAAAGCTTATTATGATTGCAAAGTAATTAAATTTTGATTAAAAAACAAAAAATCATATCTTGTTAATTTTATATGACTGTATGTGATAAAAGAACAATTAGTTTGAGAAAATTATAACTAAAATAGAAAAATAAATACTTTATTCTCATTGGATATTCATGAGTAATTTATTTTAAAAAAATTTGCATGGTAGATTCATATATAATTATTCATAAAATAATTGCTAATGTTATCATAAAAAAACTTAAATCTCATAAATTCCATATAAGTTGATATGAAAACTTGCCATGCACGAATGAAGGAAGTTAATTAGGTCCGAATTTATTTATTTTTTTTGAGAAATAAAGCTTGTATAACAAACTTAATTTGTAATACCTTGTTTTATAATTTCAGTAGGCATGGTTGAAAATATAGAAGAAGACAAATCCTGACAGAGAAAGAAAGAAAAGGAAACTAACAACTTGATGCATGAATCTGACAGTTCATGAAGTTTCCCATGGATGCACCTTTAGTTGGCATGAATTGAAGAATCTCTACTAGTCAACACACAGAGATTGTTTATGAGTTATGACAGAACCGCCCATCTTCATGAAATTCTCAACTCCAATTGATGTCCTCTTGTCACGGGTGGTTTATTTTAAGACATAAGTGTCTCTGACTTCGTTAAACTACTATAATATTGCCAATTATTGCAATAATTTTTCATTTACTAATATATATATATATATATATATATATAGTCCCTGTTTTTGGAGCGGTAGAAAAGTACAAAAAGTTGGCCTGTTAGGCAATAATTTTTCATTTACTAATATATATATATATATATATATATATAGTCCCTGTTTTTGGAGCGGTAGAAAAGTACAAAAAGTTGGCCTGTTAGACTTTTAAGCTACACTGACGTCTTGAATTAGGAAATAATACCTTTTTTTGGTTGATTTGCCGGGTCTTGACTTTTCTTTTCAAATATTATATTGAATGCATGTTCTTCGGTTAGCATTGTATATATACACACTAATTACTTCAATAATTTGAGTATTCTAATAATTGCTGCTCCAAAGTACATCCCCGTACGTTTCCAGGATTCACGAGCGCTAACGACGTTGACTTTTTTTAAGAAAGAAAAGTTTAGTATTTTTATTAAAAAAAACCTATTTTAATTGTATTTTTCTTAAATATATTTAGTTAAAATTATTATGAGATAAGTTTTTCATGCAAAATAAATTAAAAATAGATTTTAAAAAAATAAAAAATAAAACAAATTATTTTATTTTTTATAAAATTAAGGTTTAAATCATATTTATGTGTGGAGTTTAGTGTAAAAAATTAGAAATTATATGAATAATCAAATAAATTTTCTCTTGGATAAAAATTAATGAGAAGCTACTCCAATATCAATCTTTCTCTTTAACTTCTAAGAATCGAGAAATGTTTAAGTAATCAACACCTTTTCCTAACTCAATGTTACCGATCACTTCAGCAAATCCAGTAACTCCATTAATTAGCTGGATTTTCTTTTCTTCTTAATAACCGGGATGTCTTGCATCGGCAGCCCTCCCCTCTCTTCAGATCTGAATCCGAGATTTTCATATTCAACTTAAATCTTAATTGTTCAATTGTTCTATTGTTAAAATTAAAAAAGGTACTGTATATATCTGTGTCAAATTGACAAAGTATCTTTAAAAAAATTCATCAAATTCACTTATTTTTCATCAAGAATATCCAATTAAATTGAATTATAAACAATATACTTCTCTCTATATATAGTAAATTCCTCATATTCTGTTGATAATTTAGTTCAGTGGGGTTGAATTGATGAAGTAAAACAAATTATAAAGATAAGCTTGATGAATTTTTTTCATAGGTTCTGATTTGTCGAGTTAACTTAAACATAAAGTGTTAGAGCGGGTGAATTTGTCAAAAGAAACTGCCCGAGTGATTGGAATCAAGACATTAATTAGTGCATCATAAGGACAATAGTAATTCAAGCGAAGTTGTTGGGAGCAGAGTGATATCAGCATAAAGGACAGAACATCAGCTTCAAACCTGCGTTGTTTAAAGGAATGGTGATATCAGGGCATCGCAGCGATCCAGGAAAACAAGCAGGCCATTGGAAGCCTCGTACCCTGATATCATCACAAATAATGCAGTTATAAATTAACAATAATGAACCAGTCATATTGGAAACGTAGGACATTTCCAATCTATAATTCTACGTACCAGGCCGTTGGAAGTCTCATTCTGAGATATATAAATATATTCCTGTGCAATTATTTTGATTTTTTCGTCTAAAAACTACAATAATTTTTTTTTAGATTAACGTGAGTGTCCGGGCCAGCTTGCGCGCACCATGACTAATCCCACGGGTCCTGAAGTTAACGACCATGTAAGCCTCCAGTGGCTATCATATGAGCAACCAAAGACTCGAACCTGAGACCACAAAGAGAGCAAACCCCTTGATTTCAAGTCCTTATCACTTGGCCACCACCTAGATAGTTAAAACTATAATAATATTAAACAATCAAGTAATGGTATCAGGGAAACATCTCATACTTAATTATGCTCCTTTGAAAATATTTCACCACTTGATTTTGGCTATAATTATAAAAATAAATTGTTGAATTACATCGATATTGAACATGCATGAGATTTCATGTATTAGAAATGGGAAGCGTGAATAAGCGTGAGGCAATCGTGTAAAAAGTTACATATGTAATTCAATGGTGTCTATTATTATTTATTTCAAAGTCTCTGCATGTAGATGCCCATTAAAACTGGCTGAAGTAGCCTTGTAGTATTTCTAGCCGACTCCTTTTCTTATATAAATCATAAAATTCGAACCCTGAAATTAAAGGTTAAAACCGTTTTGTTTCTTGGCCAAGGCTAATTGTGGTAGGAGGGCAGCAATGGTCATGTGAGAAATGCTATTGAAAAGCTTGTGAGTTGTCGATGTTAAAATAATTAAGATCAAACATAAAAAAAACTAGAATTCTTAATGATCTATTTATTATAAGTCTAAAAAAACTAGTATTAATATATATATATAGGTTAATTGAAAATATTATTATACCCTTAATAAATAAGTCTACATAAATATTATTTAGCATCTGATCCCCTTAAACTCACAATGCGGCAGCTACAAATATCGAGAGTTTGCCAACTAGAAAACAAAAACAAGAGATGGAATGCGCATTAGTAAAGAAATCTGCAAGGAAAAAGGAACAAAAGATAAAGTAATGATGTCATGCTTGAGATGATAAAGAACTATGAGCAATGTAAATAAAACTTTGGTTGTCACAATACATAGGACATAAGAGTAGGATGAGAAAAGAAAACTTTCATATCAGCAAGTAATCAACGTAACCAAACAACCTCTTTGGTAGTAGATGTCATGGCATGATATTCTACTTCGGTGAATAATTGAGAAATAATAGATTATTTCTTGCTCTTCTAAGAAATAAGAATTACCTAAAAAGATACTGAACTCAATAATATACTTGTGATCAGTAGGATTACTACCATGATTAGCATCGGAGTATGCACGCAGCTCCAAGGAAGAGGTGGATGAAAGGAAAAGACTTCAAAAAATAATACCCCGAAGATATCACAAAATATGAAGAACAGTTGCCTAGTGAATAGTAGGAGGAGAAGTAACAAATTGACTAGCAATATGAACAACATATGTATTATCTGAATGAGTAATTATGAGATATATCAAGTTCCTAATAATAGTATGGTATAAAATAAGATCTATCAAAGGTAAATCATTAAAAAAAGAGTACCTTGCATTAACCTCAATAGGAGTATCTACAGTCTTGTTATCAGTAAGTCTAGCCCGCTCAAGAATATTTCTAACATATTTCAATTGAGAAAAAAGGTAACCACTAGGTGAGTATGCTACCTCAATACCTAGAAAATATCAAAGATATCCCAAATCTTTCATTTCAAATCATCTAGTCAACTTTATCTTCAAAACTAAAATATCATCAATGACATCATTAGTAATAATCATGTCATCAACATATAAAGACATAATGATATGGCCTGCATCAGTGTACTTAATAAAAAGAGCAGAATCATGACTACTAGAAACAAAGCCAAGAGACGAGATCACAATAGAGAATTTCTCAAACCAAGCATAGGGTGCTTGTTTGAGATCATATAATGCTTTCTTAAGCTTACAAACATATCCAGAGTCATACGAAATACTAGGAAGGGGTGTCATATAAACTTTTTCTTGAAGATCTTCATTCAAGAAGATATTTTTAACATCAAACTAAGAAATATACCACTAACAAATCGAATCTACTATAATAAGAGTACGAATAGTGGTTATTTTTGCAACAGGAGTAAATGTCTCCTCATAGTCCATACCATATTGTTGAGAATATCCTTTTGTAACCAACCTAGCTTTGTATCGCTCAATAAACCCATCAGAATTAGTTTTAATCTTATACACCCAACGACAACTAACAACAATCTTACTAAGAGGTAAAGGAACTAGATCCCAAGTATTTATCTTATACAAGGCAAAAAGTTTCTCATCTATAGCTTGTTGCCAAAGCAAATAAAAAATTACCTCTTTATAAGAAAATGGCTTAAAAAGACAATGAATAGAAGTTAAAAAGGAAGTAAATGATGAAGAATAACAAGAATAAGCAAAATTTGTTTGTTTCATGGACTTACAAATGCAAATGGACTAATGTAGAGGTGGATTTACAATCTTATATGAAATTTGAAGGGTTGTAGATGAGAATGGAGCTTCAGGTGTACTAGAGAGTAAAGTATCAGTACCTACAGAGTTATGAGTACAAATTGGTAGAACATGGAGAGAGGTATTATTATCAGAATCCTCAGAAAAGGGATTTATACTAATAAGATTAGGTTTAGTCATGCTATGAGTAGTGAATGGATATAAAAGAAATGTATATACTCAAGAAAGACAACATATAAAGTTTTTGAGTTATTGGATCAAAACAACGATACCTCTTTTTACCTTCACCATAACCTAGAAAGACATAAATAGTGAATCAAGAGGATAGCTTATTGCGTTCTACATGAGGACGAAGAACGAAACAAGTACAACCAAAAACTCTAAATGAAGAATAATTAGGGACATACCCAATAACTTTTCAAAAGGAGATAGACTTGAACTGTGAGAAGATGAAATTGTATTAATTAAATTTACAGCAGTAAAAACAACTTCTTTCCAAAACTCACTAGGAACAAAAGCAGACAACAAGAGAGAACGAGCAGTTTCGACAACATGCTTATATTTTCTTTCAGCAACACCATGTTGCTCAAGAGTATCTGTACATGAAGTTTGGTAAATGGTTTCATCTAAGGCAAGTAATTGATAAAATTTATTAGAACTATATTCCCCACCCAAATCACACCTAAAACATTTGATCACAACAAAATATTAAGTTTTGATAGGAGCTTGAAAAGCTGCATATATCTCAAAGAATTCAGAATGATATTTCATTAAATAAACTCAATAATAACGAGTATGATCATCAATAAAAAAAAGATATAATATCGAGACCCTCCTTTTGTAGCAATAAAAGAAGGTTTCCATACATCAGAATGAATCAAGTCAAATGGTGAAGAAGAAATAGAAATACTTCGATTAAAAGGTAAAGCAGAAAATTTTGCTAGTTTACATCCACTGCAATTAGAAATGTCACAAGTTTTCAAAATTTCTAAAGCTCATGTGGATGCTCAAAATTTCAAACAAGAAAATGAAACATGTCCTAGATGAGAATGCCATAAATAAAAACTAGAAGATGAAGAACTCAAAAAAAAAAAAAACAAATCAATAGTAGTAGCAACAGCAGCGGGAACTAACATTTTTAACTCATCCAAAATGTATAGTCCATTCTCCTTACGGCTTGTCCCAATCAGCTTTTAAGACACAAATCATGTACACAACAAAAGGAAGAGGAAAAAATTATTAAATAATCACCAGAATAACATATTTGACCAACAGAAGCAAGATTCAATTTGAAGTTCAGAATAAGATAGACATTAGAAAGAGACAAGTAAGGGTGACAACAGAATTAACACCTACTAAGGGTATGAGAGTGTCATCAACAGTCATAATAGGAATGGAGAGTGAAGGGGAAACAAAGGTAAAAGATGAAGAAGCTGAAGAATATGATGTGAAACCTGAGGAACTATGAGACAATTGATCTATGAAAGAAGAAGCGGGCATTGCTTGTGGCTACAAGGAGAGAAACTTTTAAAATTGCTCAGCCAAAATATTAGGATAAATAATAGTGCCTAAAGAAGTTACTGTTATGATATTGTGGTGTGGTGGTTTACAATCTTGAAGTGGTCTATAAGCATTAGATTGTAACTGGCAGCCAAGCTTCCAAGCTTGATTCTGCTTTCTCAATTTAAGACACTAAGCCTTCCAATGACCTTTCTACTTACAGAAACTACAGTAGTTGAAATCAACCCTTGTGTAAGACTTATGGTGGTGATCAGAGAATTGCTTAGAAGATACTGCTAGTATAGAAGGATTTGAAGCAAAAAGAATACCTTTTTCAGAATATGACTGAAGATGTATTTCTTCAACTAATAACTCACTGACAACCAACTCAATAAAAGGTAATGGAGAGCGATGCAGTATTGAACCTCTAAGTCCTTTGAAATCACTATGAAGTGCTATTAAAAATTGTATCAATCGTTGTTGATCTCTACATTCAATATAAACACCACTTGCTTTTAATTATGTCGATTATGTAAGAGCTAATTGATCCCAAAGATTTTTCATGGAAGAATAGAACTCCTGAATACTCATATTCTTCTAGTGAAGAGCTCATATGTCATTTTTTAACTGATATTGTTTTACAAAATTTAATTGTGTGAATAATCATTGCAAATGATCTTAAACCTTCTTTGTTGTCTCATACTTCGTCAACTGCGTACCTATAGAATGCTCAATAAAATTGTTGATCCAAATAATGATCTTTGCATTATTTGCTTCCTATACATCTATCGAAGTAGTATCTCTTTCTTTGGTATTCTTAGGTACCACATAAGTTCCACTGATATATCACCACATTTTCTTACTCTTAAGAAAATTTCTCATTACATAGCTCCAATACGAATAGTTCTTCTCATCCAATCTCAAACTCACAGATTGAAGTTAATCATCTCTTTCAGTAGCCATAATTAACAATCATAAAGAACTAGAATGCAAAAGCAATGAAAAATAAAATACCAAATTACAAAATTTGAACAGAGATTACAAAAATTGAACAAATATCTTCTTGAAATTATACAATAACTCCAAAACGCAAAATAAATTTATAGCAATTGAATGCAATACCAAATTGCAGAAGTTGAAGGGAAGACGAAATACAAAAATAAATGCAATAACTGATGAAATACCAAATTTTGCAAAAGTGAAGGATAAAATATCACTCCAAAAAAAATTATGCTCGCGTGTTAGTTGGATCCATGAAAATTGTATTTGGGATTAAATCTCGTTCCATAAAACTAGTTCTAATACTATATTAAAATAATTAAGATCAAACATAAAAATAAGGCTAGAATTCTCAATGATCTGTTTATTATAGGTGTTTAACACAATTATATAT
>NW_011499909.1:1114223-1123734 GCF_000495115.2 Populus euphratica
CTCGGTCATGTTTTTCAAAGGGTATGTGCCATAAATTATAGACCTCATTCTTACTATGTACTATTTGTTTACGCTGAAAAAATAATTAACTATTACGTTAAAAGTTGCGAAAAAAACATTGTGTTCCTACTCTTATTAGCAAGGTAGATTATTAAAGTAATCTATAGTTTTTTATTTTTATCTTTTTTTTCTTTGCTTATTAATTTTTAAGAAAAAAATTGATATGTTTATAGAAATTTAAAGTTAATAATTTATTTAAAATTATTTTTTATATGGTTATCACAATATCAAATTAGCTATAAAGTTAAAAAGTGTTGGCAAAAAATTGTTTCTATATTATTATTATTATTATTATTATTACTACTATTATTATTTGCATTTTGACCCATTTTATCCTTTGCTTACTGATTTATTTATTTTTTAAATTTAATCCTTATATGATGTATTTATAGAAATTTAAAGTTGATAATTTATTTAATTTATCACAACATTAATTAAATTAATTATAAAGCTAAATGGTGCGGAAAAAACATTGTTTCCCACACTTATTAGCACTGTGAATTGCAATAGTAATCTTAGTATTTTTTTTTCATTTTGACCCTTTTTTTTCTTTGCTTATTGATTTTTTTTAATTTAATCCTTATATAATATCTTTATAAGGATTTAGATTGATAATTTATTTTTATTTTCTTTTTATAAGGTTATGTGGTATTAAAAAAATTTCATCACACTCATTCGCGTTGTGGATTGCAATAGGAATCCACAATATTATTATTATTATTTTGCATTTTGACCCTTTTTTCTTTGCTTATTATTTTTTTTTTAAATTTAATCCTTATATGATGTGTTTACAGAAATATCATAAAAATATGCTAATATCATGTTATGATCTATTTAAAATAAATAAATAAATAAATAAAAGATGAAAACATTATATTCCTACACCAATTTTCACACTGGATTACAATAGTAATCCATAATGTTGTTATTTCTTTTTGCATTTTGACCCCTTTTTCCCTTTATTTATTGATTTTTTTTCTCATTTAGTCCTTATATAATATGTTTATAGGGATTTAGAGTTGATAATTTATTTTAATTTTTCTTTTAAATGGTTGTCGTAGTATCAAGAAAATATCTCAGTATTGGGTTAATCTTAAAAAAATATCTTAGCATCGTAGTATAGTCTATTTAAAAAAAAATAGTTAAATAAAAAATGGTTTTAAAAAACTAGGTTATTGAAATTTGGGGAGTTGATGACCCGGTTTGCGAGTTTGGCTAAATAACCTTGGTTGTCTCGGTTCATGGGTTTAACTATAGACTTTTTTTATAATTGAATTTGATTATGTGATAGTCTATTTTTTATCATATAATTTAAAAATTAGTTTAAAAAAAACCTTCTTATTAAATTTTAGAAAGTTCATCAACCTATTGACTGGTTTGACGAGTTTAATTTTAATTTTTTTATTTCATCATTTAATATTAGATTTATTAAAATTTGAGTTTTATATTTTTGTTTTTTTTTTCCATGAGATTATCATAATCTAAAAGAAAATCTCAATATTGATTTAATGTTTGATTTTATAATCGTCTATTTTTGTTATTATATAATTAAATAAATAATAATTTTTAAAAAAAATTATTAATCTCAATTAAATCTATTATTTAGTTTATAGATTTAATATATTAACCCGAGTTATTAATTTTTAAATTTACCGATCTACCCGACTTGTAATAGAATGCTCGTGAATGTACTAGTTAAACAACAAAAACCCTGGTGGTTTCAATGACTAATCAGCACAGCATCGTGTTGGAATTGTTCCATTCAAGTTGTTGCCTTGTTGGGCATTCAGGAGCTGAAAAGTAGATGTGAGGTTGCATTACTGTATCATCTTACAAACTAATAGATGTACTCATGAACAGGTGGAACATTTGCACTCTATTCGTTGTTATGCCGGTATGCAAAGGTGAGCTTAATTCCAAATGACCAGCCAGAGGACAGTCAACTATCTAACTACAAGCTTGACACGCCATCTAGTCAGTTGAGACGGGCTCAAGTGATTAAAGAGAAGATGGAAAGTAGTAAAACCATTAAAATCATACTTTTCCTAGTAACCATTCTGGGAACTTCTATGGTCATTGGAGATGGCGTCCTAACTCCAAGCATATCAGGTTTGTGCGCAGACAACTATATATATATAATTTCAGATAAGTGTTTCCCCGGAGAAATCCCGAATAATTGTGATTAAATGTTCTTTCGCAGTTCTTTCAGCAGTGAGTGGGATCAAGTCCCTTGGTGAAGGTACGTACTAGAATGCATGATCTTCACTACTATGTTTTTCAAATACTTGCATATCGATGGAGCTAGAATACATGGATTTTTTTAGGAGGGAAATACACATATTTGATACTTGAAACACATTGGTGCTAGTTACCCACCGCTCTCACCACACGGCTAATTATGATCCACCTCTTTCAGTGACATTGCGTTTGTTTAATTATCCAGATACCGTTGTGGGTGTTTCAATTGCAATCTTGATTGTCCTATTCACTCTTCAGCGGTTGGGCACCGATAAAGTGGGCTTCGCTTTCGCCCCAGTTATCTTCTTGTGGTTTTCATTCATTGGTGGAATCGGTCTTTTCAACTTGTTCAAGTATGATCTTGGTGTATTACGTGCCTTCAATCCAAAATATATAATCGATTACTTCAAAAGAAATGGCAAGCAAGGATGGATTTCACTTGGTGGGGTAGTTCTATGCATTACAGGTGATCGGTCTGGTTATGAAGTTCTCTCTTCTTTCTTTTTCTTTTCCTCTTTTTTCCTTGTAAATTTTCTTCTCTAACGTAGTAGGTTCATGACAGGGACTGAAGCTATGTTTGCTGATCTCGGTCACTTTAGCGTCAGGGCAATTCAAGTGAGTAGATACATAAGCATTATTTAATTTCTAATTTTCTTTCAGCTCTTAGCAGTTTTAGCAATGGAAACCTGCTTAGGAATCCGAAAATCGAACATGAGAGAACACGATCCATTGAATTACTGAGCATGTCCTTGGGCTACGATTCATGGTTTATAATATAGCTTTAATTATGACTACTAGACTAATATAAATTTGTGATATAACCTATTGCCAGACTCCCATTATTCTGCCAATTTAGGTTGAAAACACTAAAAAACACAAATAGTTAACTATTTCAATAAGGATTCTAAACACAAATCATTTTTAATTTAAAAAACCTTTTACGATTAGAATCCTATACATATCATTACAGATGACAAATCTTAGGTGCTTCTATTCGCAGATTAGTTTCTCCAGTGTAGTGTTTCCTGCATTACTAGCTGCATATGCTGGGCAAGCAGCATACCTTTCCAAATTCCCGAATGACGTGTCTGATACCTTCTACAAGTCTGTGCCAGGTAAAAACCAAGTGGCCGGAAAAACATCTGCAATGAACCATCTTGATTTTTTTCTTCGTTATGGATGAAGTACTTTCTTTGGTCATATTTACTGCTGTTGAATAATGAAAGCATAAATTCCTAGTAGAGTAATCACTTTCCATTGGCGTGCAGATCCATTATATTGGCCAATGTTTGTTGTTGCTGTTGCTGCTGCAATTATTGCTAGCCAAGCCATGATTTCAGGAGCATTTTCAATCGTTGCTCAATCCTTGAGTCTCAATTGTTTTCCCAGGGTTAAGATTGTTCACACTTCTGCTAAGTATGAGGGTCAGGTTTACATACCTGAGATCAACTTCATGCTTATGGTTGCTTGTGTAATCGTCACTTTGGCATTCAGGACAACTGAAAATATTGGGCATGCCTACGGTAAGCAACCAGGAAATTCAATTTCAGCAGCTCAATTTGATTTCTTAAAGAGCTTATAATTCATATTCTTGGGATTCAAAAATTCCTAATTCTCTTTTGAGAAAAAGTAAAAGATAGTGAAGGGTTGCCCTGCAGTTCCGAATAGTGGAGCTGCAGTGCTAAGAATGGCGCCTTACATGAGAGCTAAATTGATTCAAAACTAGTGTACAGTTACAGACTAGGCGTGGCCCTTCGTTTTTTTTTATTTTTTGGCCTAGATTGTGCACGTCTAGTAGAATCGCACATGCCTAGTTGTGATTATAAATTATTGGTCTAGTTTGGATCGACAGGCCTCTGATCAATAGATTTCTCAAGATGTGATCTTCAGTTCACTCACACAGCCGGAAATTATGTCCTGTAAATTAAAATTAACAAACACAACATTAAGTTGCGGAGGGCTATTATTCAAGATATGCCTTTTCTCTATCACAAGTGAAATGAAAGACAAACTTCTCTGCATGCAGGAATTGCTGTGGTTGCTGTTATGGTTATGACAACCTGTATGGTTACACTTATAATGCTAGTTATATGGAAGGCAAGGGTGTTATCGGCAACTCTTTTCTTTTTTGTATTTGGTGCTATAGAGGTCGTTTATCTATCAGCTGTACTATACAAATTCAAACAAGGTGGGTACCTTCCACTAGCATTATCTTTTTTCTTAATGGTGGCCATGGGGACATGGCACTATGTGCACAGAGAAAGGTACCTATACGAGCTTAAAAACAAGGTCTCTAGTGAATATATCAGGCAACTGGCGGCAAACGCAAATATGAACCAGCTACCGGGAATAGGACTTTTGTACTCTGAGCTTGTCCAGGGCATTCCTCCAATATTCCCTCACTTCATTTCCAACATACCTTCCACTCATTCAGTTCTGGTGTTTGTTTCAATTAAGTCTATTCCAATAAGTAAAGTGGCAATCGAGGAGCGATTTCTTTTCCGACAAATCGAGCCACAAGAGTACCGTATGTTCCGATGTGTTGTGAGGTATGGATACAAAGATGCAATTGTGGAGTCTCATGTGTTTGAAAAGCAGCTGGTCGAACACTTGAAAGAATTCATCCGGCAGGAATACTTCATTCATGAAGCAGGCAACATTGAATCAACATTTGAACCAGAGAACATCCAACATTCCACTCTACTTGTAGAGAAGGATGGAACAGGAAGACCATCAACAAGAGTTCATGTAGAGGAACCACGACAACAGCCTAATCAGTCATTCAGCGCACCCCGTGTTTCATCAGGTTCCATCCGATCCACCAGTGGAATCAACTTGTCAAATTCTTCTGCTGGAATCGCATCTGCGCAGGTCTCTAAAGGTGCTGAAGACGAGATCCAGTTTGTACAAAAAGCCATGGAGAAAGGTGTGGTTTATCTGCTAGGAGAAACAGAAGTGGTGGCAGAACCAAATTCATCCTGGTTCAAGAGACTAGTTGTTAACCACGTGTATTCTTTCCTGAGGAAGAACTTCAGAACAGGGGAGAAATTTCTGGCAATCCCACGAACAAGGATTCTCAGGGTTGGAATGACATATGAGATATGATATTGTGCTTGAACTTTGGTGTGGAAAGAAAATGCGTGCGTGCATGGTGCCAGTACCAATGTATATTTGTATGATTGTTATCAAATGTAATACAAAAGAACGGCTCTAGATCGAGCCATTAAGATTGTATTTTAGTGAATCGGTCTTGCTACTTGTAATTGATTTTTCTTTTTCCTTTCTCTCATAGAAATAAATGAATGAATTATTTCTCATCGCTAAGACAAGGTAAGCTAATTTGATAAAAGAATCTATTAACATTAGATTGATATATAATGTCATTGATTAACTGTATTACTGCAACCGATGAAGCTCGAAAGACTTCGTTGTATTTGAGCTTTCTTCGCGAATGATGAAAGGCTGAACGAGACTGCATTTAGGTAGATATTATGTAAAAACAGTGAATTAGAGATCCGAAAAATCTTGCTTCTCTCTTACTAAAACATGAAATATATAGTTGGAAAAACATGAAAAAATCTAGAAAAAATATTTTAGCTGGTAGAGGTGAAAATTCTTTTTTTTTTTTATTGTTATTCCATGTGGAATTATAGCTTGTAATAAATACCAAGAGAGAAAGAAAAAGGAGAAAGAGAAATAAAAAGAGAGAACTTAGTTGTTAAAAAACTATTTTACTAGAAAAACAAATGCAATGGGGAGCAACAAGTAATGGATGACATTCAAAAATATGCATGAAAAGTATGAATTTACTATAAGCATGTGCATGTAACATGTTGGCGGTATGTGCATGTTGTTGGCGTGTAGTACCAGGTTGATTGATACTGTGGCATTCGAACTTGATAGTTTTAGGATTTAAAGCATGTAGCTATCTTAGGGATCTTCATACACTTTTTGCATGGTTGTGCACATAGCTATGCTTCAGAATCTTGGTCTATCATAATAATCATCATATGATCTGATGGAATCATTACTATAATTGTCACAATTTTATTTCTAAATTTATAATGGACAATGTAAAAGTAGTGTCATAAAAGTAATGTCATAAGAACACTCCATCTATTTTAAGTTTTAGAATATATATATCATAAAATAAATTATATAAAATGAATTTAAACCCAACATTAAATGAATAATATCTTTTTTTCCTATATTTTCTTCCATATCCTAAATAGACACAAAGTCTCCACTCAATTGCATCAACTCTTGAAAATGTGTTAAGTCTCTTATTATTATTATTATTAAAAGAGACTAAAAGAATTAGAATTATTTTATTTTATTTTTTGTTATTACAAGACTTATATGCATTCTGTATTATGATAATGTATATACAATGTTTTCTTAGTTAATCAAGTTTTTCTTTTGTAATGTTTTAAATTAAAAAAGATAGAAAAAGACAACCAAGCCCTTGGTGGCTTAGAAGATGGTATAAATAAATTAGGGGTAGTGTAGTAATTGAATAGAGAGATGATAAATATAAATATTAAGTTAAAAAAAAAGATCTGAAATTTTAAGAGAGCAAACCGGCAGGAGAGAAGGGAGGAAGAAGAAGAAGAAAGGGGAAAAATAAGGGGGAAAAAAGAGATTGGGAGGAAATAAGTTTAAATGTAAGATTTAGATTGTTAAATGTATAAATATATGTTAATTGAACTTTAATTTTAGTTTTGATGAATGTTAGGGTTTTGAAAATTTATGTTTTAGGTTTAATCGATGAATTAAATTGAATGTTAGGGGTTGATTGTTATGGGTAATTGATTATTAAGTTAATTATGGAAGATTGTGATGATTTTGAGTTATGAATTGTGTAAATGGTGAATTTTGAGTTAGAAATTTAGAAAGAATAGTAGGTTTCTGTTGAAATTCTAGGGTGGAGGTTGAAGATGATGAAAATTCAATTTGGTCCCTCAATTTGTGAAAATTATGATTTAGTCCCCAAACTTTGAAAATTATAGATTGGTACCTGGAGCATATTCCAAGATTCTGAACAAAATAACATATGAATTCCGGGCAGAATTACTGTATAGTTAAGAAATTTTAAAACTTCAATTCGGTCCTTCAATTTGATAAAAATTACCATTTGACCTTAAAAATTAAAAAAAAAATCAAGAATGGTCCCTGGAGCATAACTAGAGGTTTTGGACAGAAATGAGGAGGAATTATGGACATAATTTCACTATAATCATGAATTTATGATATGTTAAGTTTGGTCCTTCAATTAAATGAAAATTATAATTTGGCCCTAAAAATATAATAAATTCTAGATTGGTCCCTAGCTGTAATATTAGCTTTTTTAGATTGGTTTGATGAATAAATGATATTTATTTAGTGAATTATTATCAAGTCTTATTATTTATTTTATTATAGATTAGCTTACGGGAAAACCGTTAAATTTTGGGTTTTTGAGAAAAATTAACTAATTAGTTCAAAAACATATAGGGTTACAGAATACACCCTTAGTTAAGTATATTAAATAGGTTAAATTTTCTTTTGAGTCGTTATTGAATATATCTACTTTGTATTCAGATAATCTTGATATTCAACCGGCAAGACATTAGTAAGATTTTCTTTGGTGTCTGCTTTGTGTTTAGATAATCCTGATATTCTACTGGCAGGATATCTGTAAGATTTTCTTCGATGTCTGCTTTTGATTTTTGTTTGCTTTTGAGTCAAGTGGATGGATAATTTTGCATTTGTATGAGAAATATTATAAATATTTGATTTGTTAATATGAATTGGATCATGCTTCTTAATAATATATATGCTAATTATTTTTCTTATTATGATAAAGCATGATCAATTATTGAATCTGAATTTTTTATATGAACCAATATATATTTTAAATTGGCTTCTGAATTGATAGCTCCTCATTTGATTGATGTCATGAGTTGAGCATTGAGAAATAACTATGTTTGTTTAATTATGATTATGAACCTATGGTATGCCAGTCAAAATACTCATGCTAACAGAGTAGTGTTAGTCTTTGTGCACATTGTATCTGAACCCTAATTAGTCGGGGTAATCACCAACCTGTGTGGACGGATCATCACACAGTACGGAGCCTCATGCTCATTGCATTCTGATTTTCTAACGAGCTTTACCTTATGATATTGTTGTTATGGTCTATTTGAGAAATCTTACTATAAGAACCTAAAGCCAATTGTATATATATTTCTCATTGTTGTATTACTTCATTTGTGTATATTGAACATTATCTATTATGAAATTAGTTTGTTGTTAATGTTGCGTTGAACTTTATTTGAGTTATTTAATAGATAAGTTTGTATGTAAGTTTAGATTCGCATAGACATGGAATCTTGAAGGGAAACCTTGCCTATATGTCGGTGATGGAATCGAAAATTAGGTCGTGACATCTTTAATTTCATTTTTTTTCATTTTTGTTTATCTCAATCTGATCTCATAGTTTGTTTAATCTAAATTTGCATGGGACTCTCATGTTGTCATGGAAAAAATCGACATTGGGTTTAGAAAAAAAATTGATTTTTTTATTTAAAATAATTAAAACTTCAAGGACAAAATTAAATCTTTCTATCAAGCACTCCTTTTAACAAGAAAAAAATAAGAAACGTTGTTGGCATGTGCAAAGCACGTGCTAAAGCATGGGAGAGGTCCTCACATTAAGGTAGCATGTGTGGCAACCGTAAGTGTTTGATTCAACCCTTTTATGTTTTTCAAAGTGTCACATCACATCCTATCTCCATGTGTTGTGTATTTCGATGGATGAGCTATGATGAGGCTTTGACAAACCTTTTTTCTTTTTTTTTTTCTCTCTCCTCACCTTGATTTTCATACTTACCACACTTCAAAAAACAAATTGGACTACCAAACTATTTTTGTATCAAATTTTATTCTTATTATTTTGATTGTTATTTTTATCAACTATTTTTTTATCAATTACATCATTCAATAATATATTTATTGGAAATTGAGCTTTTTTTTAATTTTCATTTTATGAGGCAATCCTGGTCTTCTACCCTGACTTACAGGTTTGTCTAGATGACTTGAGTTTACTTGAGGTTTTTTATTTTTTAAATTAATTTTTTAATTTCATCCTCCAATATTAAGTTGGTTGGGAGTTAAGCTTTGTTAAAAAAAATTATTTTCCATCTATGAGGATATCACGGTTTGATGACTCGGA
>NW_011500261.1:0-21625 GCF_000495115.2 Populus euphratica
GATGATATAAAACCATGATAAAAATGCACTTTTAAGTACTAATCATCTTCTCCCAAGTGCAGGAGTGTCAAAGTAATAAATAACCCGGCAAGACCATGGTCGAACCATAGGGAGATTAATTGTACAAATTATAAACAACAACAACAACAACAACAATAATAATAGTAGTAGCAGCAGCAGTAGTAGTAGTAGTAGTAATAATAATAATAATAATAATAATAATAATAATAATAATAATAATAATAAAGAAAGAGAAGGAGAAGAAGAAGATGAGAACTTGGAGATGAAATATCAATATAAGGATTAAATGATGATAATAATAAATGTCAAGGTTAGAGGATCCACTAATGGTATGTCAAATAAGTATAGTATAAACTCTTATTATTCAATTGGAAACCACACACAAAGGAGGTTCCAATTAGTTTATATATTGTTAACATGATTACATTAGTCATCTTATTCGATTAATGCTAATACTTGTAAATCTCGTCAAGTATTCATGATTATAACTTATGTTAGCAACAAATCAAGTTCCTTTCATAGCTTAGGTGTCGGTTATACCATATAGTATGTGCTATGAAAGTGACAAGTATTTGTTGTACCAAGTGTTATACAACATAAATCAAGATTACTTATTTAACAAGCAAAGTATTAAAGAGTGAACAAGATAACAAATACAAAACATGTTAGTATCAAATATTAAAGTCCATATTAAGTTTACACTATACTTATTCTTACACCATTAGTGTAACCTTTCACCTTGACATAATAAACTTAGCTACACATAATAAAAGAAAGAAAAATAAATAAATAAAATAAAAACATAAATAAGATAAGAGTTAACTAAGTAAAGGAAAGGAAATGAAAGGCATAAACTTGATATTAATGAAAGCAAAGCATAAACATTACAAAAAATACAAAAAGAGAAAGCAAGAGCATGATCTTGATCTGGAAACCAAGATGCCTAAATGCATGGCAAATGCCTCCTTTTATAGGCCAAAATTGGGAACTATTGATTTGATGACTAATTGATGAGTGAGTGACCAACTCTTGACTTGGTGATAATCCTTATCTTCTTTTGTCTGCCCAAAACGTCATTGATAACGTCAAAATTGGAGCCACTTGAAATGAAAGTTGTAGGAAATTGTCTCAGCTTTCTTGTGTAAAAAATTTAGGTCATTTGGACTTCTAAAACTCCATATATAGGCCAAATACTGAACAGTGCTCGGGTTGGAAGATAGATTCAGACTTCTTTGTTATTGCTACAATTTGAACTTAAAAATGACCTTTTCATATCTTGGGCTCTATATGAAAATTATAGGCCTATGTCTTACCTTTCCATCCATATAATTAGATCTAAATCTGAGATCTACAGCTCCAAATATGACCCAATTACCAAACAGTATTCCAATTTGGACTGCACCGGCATCTCTTTTCGAAGTTTAGCCATCTCTTTGTCCTTTCAATTTCAGTTCTTAAATTCATCAATCAATCCTTTCATTTATGTGATATACCTGTATTAAAAATAGACATTTACCACAAAGTAAAGGTCAGTTCTTAAATTCATCAATCAATCCTTTCATTTATGTGATATACCTGTATTAAAAATAAACATTTACCATAAATTAAAGGTATCTTATATTATTAGATACGTTATTATAAAATATGATTTAGTTAAGGAGTTATTGATACTTCAAGTGCAAAATGATGATATAAAACCTTGATAAAAAATACACTTTTAAGTACTAATCAAACAACAATGTAGCTTATCTTAGATAGGGTGTATAAGGGTGATATGTCTTCCTCTTGCACAACCAATCCCTTACTTAGATTTTCACAAACCATAAGTTCCTAGTGACCATAATATTAGGTGATGACTTTTGAACGTTAATCCACTACTAGAAATTCACTTAATACCAATGGTCTTAGCGATGGAATACTTCTATCAGTAATTTAAGGTAACAATTACCGATAAAAATTTTCTCATCCATCATTCCGCTGGTATATACCGACATACATATTCGGTCGGTATTTACCGATGGAATGACAGATAAAATATTCAAAAAAGTTTTTTTTTAAAAAAACAATTCACTAACGTGGAGGTTTCTGCAAATGATTTTACCAACGGACTTATTGAGGGATTCAAAATGGCAACTCCATAGGTGACGTGATCGATTCACCTTTTGAACTCTATAGGTGACGTGATCGATTCACCTTTTGAAATACCAACGGAATCACCGAGGGATTCAAACTAGAATCTCTATTCAGTGATGTGCCTTGTTTACTGTTAGAATAGTTGATAGACTCACAGACAGAATAATTTTGTCAATGAGTCCATCAGCAAAAGTTAATATATGTCCACTCTGCCAACCCTCTCCTCCCCTATTTCATCTTCTTCTCCCTCATCCCAACTCTTTCTTACTGCACACAACTAGCCCCTCCCAAAAAATATCTCCCTCTTCTCAGCACAACAAGTAATATTTCTTGAAATTTTGTGGTCACAACATTCGTGTTTTGATTTACCGACGAATTTTATCAGTTTTGTAAGTAATTCTATCTTTTAAAATTTTAACATTTAAATGTCAATTTTATTGTTTTTTTATTATATGTATTTTATTAGTATATGTACATGTTTTATTGTTATTTCTCAAACAAACTGATAGTATATGAATGTATAATTTTATACTTGTTATGGTTTGTTTTAGATTTTGTAAAATTATATGTGTTTGTAAATTATTGAAACTTTATTGGATTACTGAATTACACATGTTGTTTTGAAATAATTAATAGTCTGTTTAATGAGTTTGTTTTAATTTTTATCAATAGTATTGCAGAGTTGTAATTTTCATAAAATTATATGGACGTTGATAATTGATACTAAATATTTAATATTTGTGAGAAGTTGTAATTAGTTTGTTAGATAATCTCGAGGTAAGCCAATATTTTTACAAATTTATTTACCTAACATAATTAATTAATACATGTTGTCATTATAATTTTATAGAGGTTAATTAGAATTCATGAATGCATCGAGATTCATCCCAATTAGTATCGAACTCTCAATCTAAGGAGTTTGTGGCCTTGCAGCAACACATGGCTCATCTTATCAAAAAATATGACCACCTATCGACGGAGTATACACAACTCAAAGCGAATTATGAACAACTTTGTCAAATGGTCATGAACATGGCATCATAGAGTGGTGATACATGTGCGCCTCCTCCTTTTTGGCTGTATAACAACCGACCTCCTCCTCCTCCTTCTCCTCTTCCAGCTCCACCATTACATTAATTTGTAATAAATATTATTTAACTTTAATAGTTAAGTTAATATTTTTTTGAAATACATTCAGTTTTTTAATGAATATTATTTAACATTATTTTTTTTGTTTTTAATGTTTAATGAAAATTTTATTTGCATAATTGTTTTTTTACTATTAATTTATATAATTTTATATTATGTATTCTAAATAATTTTTTAAAAACATATTTAAAAATAATCATAGAGGGTTTTACCAACGGACTGTATCCGTCAGCATTTGACATCTTCACGATGAATTTACAGATGGAATTAATTCGTCGGCATTTTACAATAGCTTGGTGCAAATTTTACAATCATCGACAACTTGCTAACAGAAATGGTTTATTGGTATTTCACACACTCACCGATGGAATACATCCGTCGGTATATTTCAAGTGAGAATTTTTTTGGCGCGCAATTTCTGTCTATAAAACCATTAGCAATTGTTGTTTTTATCGACAGATGTAGCAACAGAATGAGGTATTACTAATGAAAGGAGAGCGACGAAATGTTTTCGTCAATGATGTCATCAATAAAAAAATTACCGTCAAATTATGAATTATAGACCGATTGAATAGTTCTGTCAGTAAAACTATGAAATCTTGTAGTGATCATAATTTTATGATTAAATTTAAAAACTTTTTCCAATAACACACTTCCTTAGGAGGCACGATAAAAACCTTATTGTTGTCAACGACATCGTGGCGCACCCTACAAAATGTGTGTGTGTGTGTGTAATGAAATGAACATTGAAAAAGAAGTTTGAAATTTGAATAGTACTAAAGAGGTACTAGGGGCATCAGTTAATCTGAAAACTAAAAGTTTGAAAATGATTAGTACCTAGAAAGGTAATAGAGGTGTCAGTTGACGTGACAACTAGGAACTTAAATTTTGACAAAAGCCAAAAGAGATACTAAAGGTGTCAATTGATTTGACAACCAAGAACTTCAATTTTGATTGTACCTAGAAAGGTACTAAAGATGTCAGAAAATTTGATGATCAAGAATTTAGAATTTGGTTGTTACTACGATGATTTTAGAGGCGTCGGTTGATCTAATAACCATAAGTTTAAAAGTGACAATTACCTAAAGAGTTATTGAGATGTCAGTTGATTTAACAATCAGGAACTTGAATTTTAACTTTTGCCAAGAGATGTACTGGAGGTGTTAATTAATTTGACAATCGAGAACATAAATTTTGACTAGTAACTAGATAGGTATTAGAGACATCAAAAAATTTAACGATCATGAATCTAGGATTTGATTAATACCTGGACAGTAGTAGAGGTGTCAGCTGATATGATGACTGGAAAGTTTAAAATTTGATTAGTCCCTCATAATAAGACTAGAAGTATCGATTGATTGAATGGCTAGAGTGATTGCTCGCCTCTAAATTCCTTAATCAGTTGTTCATGACATAAAAAGTTATTAGAAAGTGATTATCTTAATATGTTAATTGTTACTGACACGACTAAAAGATTGATGTCTTCTCCCAAGTGCAGGAGTGTCGAAGTAATAAATAACCCGGCAAGACCGGGGTCGAACCACAAGGAGGTTAATTGTACAAATTATAAACAACAATAATATCTCGTCAAGCATTCATGATTATAACTTATGTTAACAATAAATCAAGTTCCTTTCATAGCTCAGGTGTCGGTTATACCATACATTATGGGCTATGAAAGTGCCAAGCATTTGTTGTACCAAGTGTTATACAACATAAATCAAGATTAGTTATTTAACAAGCAAAGTATTAAAGAGTGAACAAGATAACAAATATAAAACATGTTAGTATCAAACATTAAAGTCCATATTAAGTTTACATTATACTTATTCTTACACCATTAGTGTAACCTTTTCACCTTGACATAATTAACTTAGCTAGACATAATGAAAGAAAGCAAAATAGATAAACAAAATAAGAACATAAAAGTTAACTAAGTAAAGGAAAGGAAATGAAAGGCATAAACTTAATATTAATGAAAACAAAGCATAAAAAATACAAAGAGAGAAAGGAAGAGCATGATCTTGATCTGAACACCAAGATGCCTAAATGCATGGCAAATGCCTCCTTTTATAGGCCAAAAATGGGAACTATTGATTTGATGACTAATTGATAAGTGGGTGGCCAACTTTTGACTTGGTGACAATCTTTATCTTCTCTTGTCTGCCCAAAACGTCATTGATAACGTCAAAACTGGAGCCAGTTGCAAACATGAAAGTTGTAGGCAATTGTCTCAGCTTTCTTGTGTAAAAACTTCAGCTCATTTGGACTTCTAGAACTCCAGATATGGCCAAAATACCGAACAGTGCTCGGGCTGGAAGACAGATTCGGGCTTCTTTGTTGTTGCTACAATTTGGACTTGATAATGGCCTTTTTAGATCTTGGGCTCCATATGAAAGTTGTAGGCCTATGTCTTACCTTTCCATCCATATAAATTGGACCTAAATCTGAGATATATAGCTCCAGATATGACCCATTTACCGAACAGTGTTCCGGTTTGGATTGCACCGACATCTCTTTTCTAAGTTTGGCCATCTCTTTATCCTTGCAATTTAAGTTCTTCAAGTCATCAATCAATCCTTTCATTTATGTGATAGGCCTGCATTTAAAATGAACATTTACCACAAATTAAGAGTATCTTATATTATTAGATATATTATTATAAAATATGCTTTGGTTAAGGAGTTATTGATACTTCAAGTGCAAAATGATGATATAAAACCATGATAAAAATGCACTTTTAAGTACTAATCAGTTACCTTATTTCTCTTACAATATAAATTAAATTGTTTTCAAGATCTTCACATATTTAAAATGTACAATAAATAACTTAGGCGGTATATATTAGTTGTTAATATTGTTGTTAGGATTGATGTAAACTCATATAATTTTAGAAAACATCTTTTGTTATTTAATTAAATTCAATGTCTTAGTTATGCTAGAAAACTATAAAATGTTCTTCACTTTTACTAATTAACTTATAATGTAAGAGATTTAACATTTTATCCTTTTCTTTCATTAATGTTAAGTTCTATGGTGTAGGCATGGTATAATTATTAACATGTACGTGATGATGAGTTGAAGAGTTAAATGTGATATATCCTTGATTGTGTGATATGTGAAAATGGTTCAGAATGATTGAACACTTGATGAATTGAGATTTTGTAGAAAATTGTAATGATGCTGACACTTGGGAAGATTCTGTTACAAACAAGATTTTACCAAAATTTTGATAGGAACTTAACTGACACGACCAAAAGATTGATGTCTTCTCTCAAGTGTAGGATTGTCGTAATAAATAACCCAGCAAAACCAGAGTCAAACCATAGGGAGGTTAACTATATAATAATAGTAGTAGTAATAGTGGTGGTAGTGGTGGCGGTGGTGGTGGTTTAAAGAGGACTTTGAAATGTAAGATTAATATGAAAATTAAACATTGATAAAAACAATTGCTAAGGTTAGAGGATCTATTAATGGAATTTCAAACAAGTATAGTATAAACTATTTTTATCACTCAATTGGAAACCACACATAAATAAGGTTCCAATCAGATGATTTGTTATTAGCAACTTATTATAAATTGTTAGCATGATCATATTAATTATCTTATTTAAGTAATACTAAAATTTTAAATATTATTAGAAATTCATGATGCTAACTTATGTTAACAACAAATCAAGTTATTTTCATAGCGCAAATGTAGATTATACCATACGGTTAGGCTATGAAAGTGTCAAGTATTTATTGTACCAAATGTTATACAACATAAATCTAGATTAACCATTTAACAAGTAAGGTATTAAGAATTAATAAGATAAAAATGATAAGACATGTTAATAACAAGTTGTTTAGGATATAAACATTGAAGTCCATATTGAGTTTATATTATACTTATTCTTACATCATTAGTTTAACCTTTTCACCTTGACGTAATAAACTTAGCTAAAGATAATAAAAAAGAAAAACATAAATAAACAAGATAAGAACATAAATAAGATATAAATTAACTAAGTAAAGGAAAGGAAATGAAAGACATAAACAAGATATTAATGAAAGCAAAACTTAAGTATTACAAAAGTATAAAGAAAAAGAGCAAGAACATGATCTTGATATGAAAATCAAGATGCCTAAATGCATGGAAAATGCCTCCTTTTATGGGCAAAATTTGAAATAATTGATTTATTGACTAATTATAGAGTGGGTGGCCACATCTTAACTTGGTGATAATCTTTATCTTCTTGTATGAACAAAATATCATTATTAACATCAGAATTTAAAAAGATTGTCTTTATAAAAGTTCTAGGAAATTGTCTTAGCTTTCCAAAAAAAAAATCGATGCATTCGGACTTCTAGAACTTGAGATATGGGCTAAACACTGAACAATATCTAGGTTGTGACAGATTCAGACTTTTCTATTATTGCTACAATCTAAACTTGAAAATGACCTGTTTGAATCTTAGACATTTCATGAAAGTTTTAGGCCTATGTTTTAGCTTTTCATCTATATAAAGCAAACTAAATCCAAGTTCTACAGCTTTAGTTATGATCTAATAACCGAATGGTGTTCCATTTAGACTGAACCAATATTTATTTTCTAATCTCAGCCATTTCTTTATCTTCTCAATTTCAGTAGTTAAACTCATTAATCAATCCCTTAATTTATATGATAGGAATGTATTTAAGATGAATGTCTACCATAAATTAAAGGTATCTTATATTATTAGATATGTTATTATAAAACATGTTGTAGCTAAGGAGTTATTGATACTTCAAGTGCAAAAATAATAATATAAAAACTTGATAAAAATGCACCTTTAAGTACTAATCATTAACACATTAAAGAACATGAATAAAAAAAACATTACCCTAATTATTTATGGTTTCACATAAGTTGAATATGTTGAATTGAATTGTAATAAGTTGGGTTATTGCCTATATAGCTCTTGATTTTAGAAATTACATAAAGGATATTAGGGGTGTGAATATTGGTGCTTTTAGTTGGTTAAATAACGTCCCTCTTGAACATTGGTTTAGGCATATGTTTGATCATTAAGTGAAAGTAAATATAGCATAAACCTTTAATAATTAGATTGATAAATATATAAGTCTTTCAATTGTTATGTTATTAAAGAAAGTTATAATGAAATTTATGGCTAGGTTTCATGATAGATTTGTTTAGGCTTCAATTTGAGAATAAAAAACACCTTTTGTTTTTCAAGAAGTTGTTGGATAATTATATTGAGAAGACAATAAATATGAGAATGATTCTATCTAGTTTTGATAAATATCAAGTTTATTAGGGCCAAACTAGGCTTTGTGTTTATTTAAAGAAAGGACAATATTTATATGGTGAGTTAATGCTGATTAGAATGCAAACATATAGTGCCTTATATGCATCATAAAAGAATTGAATTTGGAGATGTTTGTCATATATACTAAGACATTGACATATTTAGAAAAGTATACTTTAAGGTTGTGCACTTTTTCCAAAAATTGGTCTCAACCTAAAAAAAGATGTCATTGTTTTTTCCTCTAACTTAAAAATGAGTATTGGTAGACCAAGAGAAAAAAAAGAAGAAGAAGATAGTAGTGATTGTATAATAAAGAAAAGGGATTCCATATTTAAATGTAGAAATTGCAAATGGTATGGTCATAATTCAGGAACATGCCAAAAAGACAATGCCAAATAGATTTCAGGTGGTAGATCTAAGAAGGGGTCCAATATTGGTGTTAAAAAGGGCTTAAAAAAGGTAGAAATGAGAGAAGATCAAGTAGTAGTAGTAATAGAAAGGGCTTCAAAAGTGGCAGAGGTGATGCTAGTGCATCCTTCTCGTAATCCTTAACCTAAACATGAGTGATTTCAGTTTCTATAAATTCATAAGTCTATTAGTTTAAAATGAATATCTACTTTGCCTAATCTATTAAATCTATTAGTTTAAAATGAATATCTACTTTGCCTAATCTATTAAATCTATTAGTTTAAAATGAATATCTACTTTGCCTAATCTATTAAATCTATTAGTTTAAAATGAATATCTACTTTGCCTAATCTATTTCATCTTTTAAATGCAAATGAGTAAATTAAGATCCAACAACACTTAACCCAAAGTAGTTATGCTGGTTTAAAGATATACTGATTTTGAGTAAACTATAGTCTATTTAATTATTAAAATATCATAAAACTTATGTTATTTATATTGATCAGTGCTATTAAGAATGTTGTTATGTGTCACTATTGATGCTATGTTTAAAAGATTTTGCACTATAAATGTTGTGTTATAAAGTATAATTGGCTAAATACTTTATTTCATTAGTTTGACATGAACAAGATAATAGATACAATTATTAATATCATACAAACTAGATTTATTACCGATAAAAATTGTAAATTTATGAAAATAACTTCATATTATGATTCTTTATCAAAACTCTATGTAATTCATCTTTTATTGTCTTTAATTTATCAAGTATTCACTCGACATCATGAGAACTTGCTTCACCTATTCTGTTTAATTATATCATATTTATAAGTTTGCACCCATCAATAATTTGTTTTTACATAACTTATCATCACATCTATAGGAAAGCTTGTCTCACTAGTTTTTATTTCCAATATCCTTACAGTTGTTGTTTTTCACATTTCATGCTCTTTTTACTTTTTAACTTGAATCTATCTAAAATGTTTAAACTTTGTAAGATGTTAATAGTTGATAAAGACGATAACAAGTTGATGATATTAGTGAGTGTTTATCTGTCAAATTTGATAGTATTAGCTATGATTTTTATGTTGATGATGATTAGGAAATGTGATTTTTATATTAATGGTGATTTTTGTGTGGAAGTTTAGGCAGTATAATTGTGGTAGCATGATGTGGGTGAAATTTATGTTTTTGAGCTTCTAGAGATTTTGCTAAACATAATGTGAAATATTGTGTTTTTTTTCCTCCTAGAACTTAGACGAAAAGAATGGTGAAGTTGTGTATTTTTTTCTACTTAAATTTTATTGGATTGTGGGTGAAATACTAGGTTTTTTTCTTAAATAATGGATAATGATGGTATTTTTATAATATTCATAAAATAGGGGCAACAACTCTTTTTATGAAAATAGGTGCAAAGGTGACAAAATATCATTTTAATTATTGTTTAGGCTTAGGGGTTTTTTAGTCCTTAAATAAAAAATAATAGCAAATTTATAAATAATTAGATATTTTTTATTAATTTGTTAGACACATCAAGTACAAGATATAAATTTGTTACACGTGCAACAAAGTTTAGATTACAAAGTGTGATTCTTTAAAACTTAGTAGGCATTTGTAATTTTAACCAACAATAGGATGTCAAGAGTAAATATTTTTTCTTAACTATAACTTATAATTCTATTTCATAATAGCAATCTTTAATATAATGTAACAATAATTCCCACTGCAATGCACATGCGAGAACATTGTGCACAACAAAACATACTCTACAATATAAAACTATGATAACATAACTTAGGATCAAATAGAAAAAAAATTAAAATATAATGATAGAAACATAAAACACACACAAAAAAAAAATTTAAGGGATTGAAACCAAAAAAAAAACCTCGTCGAATATTTTTTTTATAATTAGAATAGGTCTAGCTAAAAGCTTTCTCTATTCTTTTTTTTTTTTTTTATCTTTCTCTTATAATTTTTAAAATATTAGAAACTAATTTTTTTTTTAAAATAAGTTGTATGTCGAAGATAAATTTTTTAAAAACTACAGGAACTAAAATATAGAAAAAAATACCTCTCAAACTGTGCGATTTTTTTGGTTAATGTTTGCCCTTATTTTTTCAATTTTCTTTAATAATAATAATCTATAATATTGTTTTGTAATAATAATTTTTAATATGATATAAGAATAATCTGTATCACATCACATAGTATATATGATAGCATACATATCAAAACATACCTGAATAGATAAAATCATGAAAACATAATTATTAAGGAGAAGAAGGAAGATGAGGATGATGATTATGATGACAATGAAAGCATAAAAAATGAAAATATTGAGTAAGAAAGGCTAGTGTAAGATGGTAATAAAATATTTTGTAAAGATTTTTTTATTTAATTATAATATTAAGTTGTTGGCAATTATTTAATTGAGAGTTTTTTTCAAAGTAAAGAAGTCAATTGCTATTATCCTAGGAACTGGAAAATAGGTTGGTGGATGGATGATTTATGAACGAAGAATCAATTCATCTAACATTTTCTCTCCCTAGTTTTTTTTTTTAAGCCTCCTGCCAGATTATGAAAAATATGGATCAACGTACATTCATTTCCATCAATTATTGCACTATTTTTTAATCATAATGAATGCTCTCTCAAGAATAAACTTAAAAAAAAAAATTCTATCATTTGATAAACTTACACTACCACCTTACCTAAATTTTATTTGTTCATTTATTTTTTCCTATTTATTAAATTGGACAATATTCCCAATTTAAAAACACACTAGCTTTTCTCCTTTTTTTTTTTTTTCTAATATACCAGCCAGTTTTCAGGCTCTCCTACCAACCTTCCCACCTACCGTTGTTCTGTCTGCCTCAGCACCACCGGTACAATTTTTTATGCTTCCGGCCCCCACCACCCGTCAGCCTCAAACCCTCTCAACCACCCCGGTTTTAGATTTTAGTCGGGCAGGATTTCGGTTTTCGAGGTTCCTCACTGTGTGAATATTAAAAGTTTTAATTTATATTAAAATTATCCATGCATTAAAATTATTGAGAAATATTAAAAGTATTAATTTAATATTTTTTTAAAATAAATACATTTTGTAAGAAACAGCAAGGAAACAAAAACTAGAGCGTTTGTGAACGGTCAGTAATCGGTAAACACGGTATCCATCAACGTCAAGCGATTGGTAGAATATAAAGACAAGCAAGCGTATGGTACGAGCGCGTGAATTACATTTCTGCTTGAGTTGACTCCAAAAGGTGTGGTGTCTTTAACACATGATTAATTGTCGTGTTGCTTTAATTTATATTTATTTTAATTTATATATATATAAAAAGCTTAAATGGTGTTATTTTAAAATAAATTTGTAAAAAAAAAAACTACAATATCATATCAGTACATGCCCAAGAGATATTAGATTACCGTGTACACATGGATTAGCTTAAATAATTAATATACCTTTATAGAAGAAATTAATTATGGGAAATGCCATCTGTAATTAAAAAGAAAAAAAACTCAACTATGACAGGATCCGAACCTAATATATTTATCATCCAAGCCAAACCCCCCAGAGGCATTAGATTATACTTTTGAATAACATTATATCTGTCATTTTTATAAAAATAAAATAAAATAAATAAACTTAAATTTGTCATTAACAATGCCCACTTGCTCCGTTGACCATGCATCCTAGTAAAACGTCGTCGTCATCAACATCAAAAAGATGGTGCGTGTATAATTCGGGCAGTCAATTCATGTATCCGTGATTCATCGTGGATTGGATTCAAATTATTTTTTCAACGCACAAAAAGAAAAAAAAAGCAGTAGTAACTCGCTTTTCACAGTTAAAAAAATATATATAAATCAAGAATATATATATATATATATAATATAATAATAATAATAAAAGTAAAATAAAATAAAAACTATATATATATATAATATAATAAAAAAATAAAAAAAAAAATAAAATAAAATAAAAACTATGTGTACTAGGCTAACTAAATTAAGATTGAGATAGTAAATTAAGATAAAACTAAATATTAAGATATTTGAGAAAATATTTTTTTAAAATATATTTAATCAAACAACAATAAAATTATGTCTTGTAAAAAAATAATTATTTCAACTATATTGAAAAACAACATTTGTAGTACGATTCTTTTTTTTTTTAATTAACATTTCCAATTTTTTTTTCATGGATTCTTCATTTGAAAAAAATAGCACACAATTAGAATCAACCTTGTTACCTAACTAATGTGCTTTTTTTTTTTTTTGCATTTGACTTTACAGAATAATTATTTTTTAAACAATAATTTATCAAAACCATAAATGCAAGTTTTGATAAAAATATAAAAAAAGAATATTTTGTTATTTTTCACATGAATATATTAGAAAATAAAAGAAAGATGCCCACTCATGCGTGGCCATGAGAAACTTTTCGATACATATATATATATATATATATATATATATATATATATATATATAATATTTTTCTTACCATAGTTTCTTACAATCGAGCTATAGTCAATGCTCGCAGAGATCTCAAAGCTTGTCTGAATCCTTATAAATTGTTTTTCCTATTTTTTCTCCCGGTCAAGCGAGACCTTTCCTTCTGGTTTCCCATTATTTTGAAAACGAAATAAACAGATACGATGAGTCAGAATAGACGAGTGGCCACCATCTCCTCATGCATGCAAAACATTAATCAAACACTGTATTTAAAGAAAAACATCTAACAAACATATATGTATAATAAATCTCACACATTTTAATAAGTTGTAGGCATTTAACTTTTTTTTTCTATTATTTTTATGGATTGTTTTAATTAATATGAACACCTATTATGTATATCTTAATTAATTTTATATTATTAACAATTATATAATTTTTTAATAGTTCTGAAATAACTCGAATTCAAAATTATTAAAAAATAAATTCAAAATTTGATTAATTAAAAAATAAATTCAATTCAAAATTTGATTAAATAAATTATTTTTATAGTTAATTAACCTTAATTCTAGTAATACTAAGTAGTTAAAATAAGTTTGTTATATTTTTATTCTAATTCCAACATGTATAAATTTTGTGTCTTATAAGAAATTTTATTTTTATTTTTATTTAAATTTCTCACTTGAATGAGTTCTTACTTCATAATCTTAAGAAAGGGACATTGTATTTTAATTCTAACAATCAAGCAAATTTCACCCACTTTGTATTATTATTATTATTTTAATACTACAGCGAGCAAATGACAGCAGCACCACTACGGATGGAGTAGCTCTCTCTCCTTTTCTCTCTCTGAAGAACCCAACCAAATCAACAGCTGCTCGGTTATATATATCATCAACTTCTTCTCGGTTTGTATCATTCGTTGTCCTGAGAGAAAGAAAAGAGAACTTCTTGAAAAATACACACAAAAATAAAAATAAAAATGGAGAAAGCATTTAACAGACAAAAAGTTCTTCTTGCTCATCTGCAACCCACTTCTCCTTCTCCTCTTCTCTCTGTAAGTTTATTTTCCTTCCTTGCAGTCTTTTTTTTCTTAATGGACTAAATTGAAGGTGAGAATGGATTTCATTATTCTTTTCTTGTTGCCAGGCTTCAATTTGTGCTGCTGGGGACAGTGCTGCATATCATCGGACAGCTGCTTTTGGTGATGATATTGTGATTGTGGCGTAAGTTTCTTGATTTCTCTGGGAAAAAAAGAGAGGATATAATCTTAACCAATTTTTGCATGTATGTTTCGATGTGTATTTTCATTTTGTCCCTTGTTTATCTTTATGATCTTCGTTAAACTTGTTGAATGACAAGCAGTGCGTACCGTACTGCTATTTGCAAAGCCAGGCGTGGTGGGTTCAAGGATACCTTTCCCGATGATCTACTTGGATTTGTATTAAAGGTTAGCTCTTCCCCCTCTATTATGAAAATGATTTTTTTTTTCTGGAAGGTTTGAAAAGGACCATTTAATATAGACCACAGTTTTTGGATCTTTCTATTTGATAAAAGTTTGGACGTATATGTATGTTTTTGTGCTGCTACTGCTACAATTATGGTAATTAAGTATTAGCCATGTTCATCTCTTGAGTTGACCAATTGTAAAACTTGATTGTAGGCAGTGGTAGAAAAAACAAATGTGAATCCAAGTGAAGTAGGGGACATCGTCGTTGGAACCGTTCTGGCTCCTGGTTCAGAAAGAGCAATTGAGTGCAGGATGGCAGCGTTTTATGCTGGTTTCCCTGGTATAGTTTTGGTTAAACCCTTCTGCATTAGCCCTTCATATTTGTCGTTGGCATTTGAGTCCAATTTGTTCAGATTTGGACGCACAATTTTCTTGTGATTGACTTCATTACCAGAATTTTGATGTGATGTCGGTTGAAAAGATCTTACTGACTCGTTTATTCCAACCAGATACGGTGCCCCTCAGAACAGTCAACAGGCAATGCTCATCTGGCCTACAGGCAGTTGCTGATGTTGCTGCTTCCATAAAAGCAGGATATTATGACATTGGTCAGGGTGATTCTAGAATATGTATCGTTTGTGGATGACCCTCTTTTTGCTAAACTTCATTTTGTCTTTTCAACGCAGGTATTGCAGCCGGGTTGGAGTGCATGACAGTGAACAGCATTAGGAGTGTTCCCCAAGTTAACCCAAGAGTAAAATCCCAACTGTATTTTTATGAAGAAATCATAAATTTTTTAAATGTTATCGTTGAACTTGAGTTGTGTTGTTAACAGGTAGAGACCTTTCAACAAGCCCGAGATTGTCTTCTTCCTATGGGTCTGACTTCTGAAAATGTTGCTCAGCGTTATGGCGTGACACGACAAGACCAAGATCAGGCTGCTGTGAGCTCCACTGATCATTCGAGGTTGTGTGATTTTTCAATTTAATTGTGTGATAGTCTTGACACCTTATCTTTTTGAACAGGTTGATTCTCATAGAAAAGCTGCAGCTGCAAGAGCATCTGGTAAATTCAAAGATGAAATAATCCCAGTTACTACAAAGGTAAATAAAACAATGACTAGTCAAGAGGCTTGCATTCTTGAATATTATTGTTGTTGCTATCATGTCTTCTAACCAATGATTTTTATAAAAAGATTGTGGACCCAGAAACTGGTAAGCAGAAGGTTATCACAATTTCAGAGGATGATGGCATTCGACCAAACACAAACCTGGCAGAGCTGTCCAGGCTGAAACCTGCATTCAAAAAAGATGGATCCACCACTGCTGGTACTCATGATACACATTACTATTAAGGATCTTGTCAAAATGTATTCAATCTATCTTGATCAGCATATATCATCAAATCTCATTTGAGTGCAAACTGTATAAATAGGCAATGCTAGCCAGGTCAGTGATGGTGCTGGAGCTGTACTTCTTATGAAAAGAAGCCTTGCTGCACAGAAGGGGCTTCCAATTCTTGGAGTGTTCAGGTACTAGTGTTTTCTTGCAAAGAGATGCTACCTTTAGCAGGTATCACACATGGCTCTTTGCATGTAAACCATGTCTTACCACAAGTACAAACCTTGAATGCTGACATCGGGTCAGCTGAATCCAGAACTATTTTGTTTGGCAAATCTTTTGTTACATTTTTTCTTGAAAAAAAAAATAATCAAAGCTAGGGAATTTTCCGGGTCATTGGAAGTGTTCTATTGCCTTGGAATACAGATATGCTAAAGAATCTTCTGAAAGCAAAGTTGAGTCTACTTTTTTTCTGGGTGTTGTTGCTGCATTATGCAAATTTTGAAGAAATTTCATGGATGGGTCAGTTATGGTATAAAGTTCTTGGAAGAGTTTCCTAGAATAGAGAGATTCATAAATCTAAGAAAGATGTCCTCCTAGTTTTTTAGTGAGACTACACTAAGACCTTGTATTGAAAGAATCCAATAACATCCATGAACATGGTGCAGAATTTAATCTGGCATTTACTTCTGCAGGAAGAGAAACTTTCACCTTCTCTGTATTTTTTTCTACTTTCTGTATCTTCCTCCGAGAATGAATATACTGCTTTATTCTGTAATTGAAAGTTTTCAAATGAATGCAACTCTTGGAAATATAGCATTTTTTATCCAAGAATAAGCAGGAATTTGGTGCAGAAGTTCACAAGTGATTATCAGTGAAAACCTCAAATCTAGGAAGGAACTGAAAGTTCAGTAGAGGCTGTCATGATGAGTAAATAACATGTTGATGTAGAGTCGGAATTTCAAAAAAATTTCATGCTCTAACTTACAGTCATATGCTTTTCCTGCAGGAGTTTTGCTGCTGTTGGAGTAGATCCTGCTGTAATGGGCGTAGGCCCAGCTGCTGCAATTCCAGCGGCAGTGCAATCTGCTGGACTTGAGCTTAATGATATCGACCTGTTTGAAATAAATGAGGTAGTGGGCTCAACAATCCCCCCACCCCCGAATCTTTAAGAGTGAGATTTTTTTGAGTTAAGGAACCTGCTGGTCTCTTTTCAGGCATTTGCATCACAATATGTTTATTGTATAAAGAAGCTGGAGCTTGACCCTGAGAAAGTTAATGTGAATGGCGGTGCAATTGCTCTTGGGCATCCTTTAGGCGCTACAGGTATTCACACTGACATTTTTTTGTGAGACTGAGTTCATGTTTTAATTTTTAAATGCTTATGATTGTTTCTCAAGATAAGTTCATGAAAAGGTGAACATGGACGCTTGTATGCCTTTTGAAGTAAATGATTAGCTTTAAAATTAGTTCCTAAAAAAATAACACAACATAAACAAATAATGTAGCATTCAACCTGAGAAGCTTAGCCTGGTGTTGATTTCTTTTAATGTCAGAGTTGAGCACACTTGTAAGCCACTTACTGCTACTTTTTGCTAGGTGCCCGCTGTGTTGGAACTCTTCTGAATGAGATGAAGCGTCGTGGGAAAGATAGTCGCTTTGGAGTGATCTCAATGTGCATAGGTCTCCCATCTCCCTCTCTATATTCAACTACACACTTAACATGACAAGATATTACTACAAATGACTTCATTCAATTCTTGATCTCTTGTAAATGTTTAGAAAATATATGCAGACAACATCAAAGATTGCATTTCTGTTTAGAAAGCAAAATGTGACTAGTCAGTGGGATTTCAATAGAAAGGACTGGTCAGTGGGATTTCATTATCTGGTCTGGTCCCTTTCATATGCTTTCTTGGTCAGATATTAAACAGAACTTCATAAAAAGTAGTTTATATCAAATTGAATTGTTATAGTTGCTGTTCTTCTGTTTTTCTAGCTGATTTTGTGTTGGTTTCTTTTTTTGGCATTAGTAGATCATTAGACAATATTAGTTCACAGGATGTACCGAAACAAGTAATAGGGCCACATTTTCTTGGATCATCTCCTTGCAACAAGAGTGGTTTCACTACAACTAGTTGGATGGTTTTTTGTAGCAGTTGAAAAATAGTTAATTCGGAAGGAGGGTTAAAAGAGCATATAAAGATGCACAAATGCTATGCAAGTTTAGAGGAAACAGCAAGATTGGAATTCACCATGCTTCTTTCTATTTTCTGAATTTCCTTATGACCTCAGAAGTGCCGCTGTATTTGCAGGGTCTGGCATGGGGGCTGCTGCTGTTTTCGAGAGAGGAGACTGTGTTGACGCGCTGTGCAATGTTCGAAAGGTGGAAAGCAACGACCTTCTGTCAAAAGATGCTCGTTAGATGCATAAATTTCATCATACTGAATTCATTTTGTTCCAACTTGGGAGATTATCAATATAATCATCTGCGAAAATTGCAAGTTGGAAAATAAAGCTAATCTTTATATGGATTGAGTTTGATGACCTGCTGTACCACAGGTCTGCTGATGATTGGTTTTCATCTTTTAATAATCTCCTCCGCATTGTAACTTATCAGTTTTTGAGTATAGCGATTTGTTTCTATTATTTTGAGGTTCATGATTCTCGGTTCAAAAGGAAGTTACCATATTTTACTGGTAGCGTTTCTGGTACAGTTCAAATTCCTTTTGCCTGAAGGTCACTTTTATTGTCAAGGCAAGCCTTTGATAAACAAATCATCCAGCTTGCACATTAAAATAGCCTGTTTGTTTTTATGATTTAAAAATATTTTTGAAAAAATTATTTTTTTTTGTTTTAAATTAATTGTTTTCGGTTTTTTATCATTTTCACATTACTGATATTAACAATATTTTTATTTTCAAGTGAAAAATTATGTTATTACAATACTAAATAAACTCTAAAAATAAAATCGAGGACTTATCTTTGCAAACGGCAACTTATGGAAGTCATCGGCTTTAACAGGTTCATAAAAAGTTTCACTTTGATCTCTCGATTTCAACAATTTATCAAGCAGCGAACATGTAAACAAGATGAAAAATGGTGGACAAGGATCAACGAATTCTAGAAGAATCTGTACTTTGTTTAATATTTATTAAATATTTAATAAATCTGTCTATGATAAGAGGCTACTATAATTTACAGTGTTGAGGAAAACTTTGTTTAATATTTATTAAATATTTAATTAACAAAGTTATAGAGATAATAAATATTTTGCAAAGATAATTATGAAGTCATTATAATTATGAGATTTTTATTGTATCAAAAAATTATGAAGTCATTATAATTATGAGATTCTTATTGTATCAAAATATTATTTTTAAATATTTTTGGTTAATGTTCTATTAGGATTTAATATTAATTAATGTTATTGAGACCGATACATTTTATATTTTTTCATTTATGAGAAAAAAATAGTTATTTTTCTCATAAGTTGAGGTATTAGAAATATCTAAAACTAATAAGTATGTGTTTGTTGAATGATATGTATACTGAACTAACCCTCATGAGAATTTCATACAATAAGATTACATGTGTCTATGAAGAAGCTCATATGACAGTTATGTAAGTGATTCTTAAACATGAGATCATTAAGTTATCTTATATAGTGAATGTTATGTTTTGATCATGTTATACGTTATCCTAATCAAGGGTAACAAATGAGTAGATATTGGATATAACAAGAATTATATGAAGATATTTGAGTAATTAAAAGAGGTTTCATCACCTTAGGTGAATTAAAAAAATGTTTCATATGTTATAAAATAGTATTGATTGTAAATTCTTGTGTAAGGTGGAATGAAATTTGAAAAGAGTTTCAAATCTCATTCAAAAAATCAATGACTATAGTATTGTAAATAAACATCATTTGACAAAATAGATACACTTCATGCTATAATGTCTAAATCAGAACATTGTTGATGAATAGATAATAATTTTACTAAGAAACTAGTAACTGTTAAGTCAAATCACATATGACTTTCTTATAGATAATATTTTTACTAAGAAACTGGTAATTGTTAAGTCAAATCACATATGACTTTCTTAATATTTGGAGGGTTATGATAGTTTACTGGACATTATACATCTTCAAATACAAATCAATTAATTGTTAAATTGATATTAAATTAATTTATTTAATACTATTTTATTTATGATTATGATTTATAATTGGGTCAACTTATTAGGGAATCTAATGGATTATATATATAAGAACCATTATTCCAAAATTAAAATGTGATAATTAATTAAGTGTGACTTGATTGTGAATAAATTTTAGAAATTAAGGAGTAGAGTGTAATTTATATAGGGAATTATAATATTAGACCTAGAAAAATCAAGTAGGAACTTGTTTGAATAAATTTATAAAATTATCGTGAAATAATATATATGATATTATTTAGGAGATAAATTAGTATTTTTTTCATTTATAAGGTTTTCAGGTTTTTTTTGTAAATAGAATGTTGTGTCTCTTATTTTTTATGTAGAAACTAAGTTACAAAACACTTTAAAAACATAAAAGAAAAGGGCTAGCACTTAAAGACATATAAATCCTTCTCTTTTAAAAGAATTTAAGAGATTTCTTATTAATGGTTTGTGCGGATTGCTGTTAGAGATCAAACGCTCGAACAAGTTGTGGTTTGTGACAACCTAGGGTTAAAACAATTATTCAAAGCAAAAAATAATGCTTCATCTTCATGTGATCTTTGTATAAACCCTAAACAACTCTAGATCTGTTTAACGAGATCCTTGAAACTCATGTAAAAATTTTAAATTTATCATTTCCGTTACGTATATATACTTCATGATTTGTACTTAAAAGTATATTTTTATCAAGGTTTTATATTATCATTTTGCACTTGAAGTAGCAATAAGTCCTTAACTAAAATATGTTTTATAATAACATATCTACTAATATAAGATATCTTTAATTTATGGTAAATATTCATTTTAAATATAGGCCTATCACATAAATAAAAGAATTGATTAATGAGTTTAAGAATTGAAATTGAAAGGATAAAGAGATGGTCAAACTTAGAAAAGAGATGCTGGTGCAGTCCAAACCGGAACACTGTTCGGTAATTGGGTCATATCTGGAGTAGTAAATCTTAGATTTAGGTTTACTTTATATGGATGAAAAGGTAATACAAAGGCCTACAACTTTCATGGGAGCTCAAGATTTAAAAAAGCCATTTTTAAGTTCAAATTATAGCAACAATGAAGAAATTCAAATTTATCCTGCAACTCGAATATTGTTCAATGTTTGGCCCATATCTGGAGTTCTAGAAGTCTAAATGACCTCCATTTTTTTT